>NC_054471.1:161635383-161685383 GCF_017639515.1 Carcharodon carcharias
TCTGTGTGTGTGTGTGCGTGTCTGTGCGTGTGTGTCTATCTGAGTGTGTGTGTGTGTCTGTGTGTGTGTGTGTGTGTGTGTGTGTGTGTCTATCTGTGTGCTTGTGTGTTGTGTGTCTATCTGTGTGTATGTATGCGTGTCTATCTGTGTGTGTGTCTATCTATGTGTGTGTCTATCTGTGTGTGTGTGCGCCTTTCTGTGTGTGTGTGTATGTGTGTCAATTTGTGTGTGTTTGTGTCTTTGTGTGCCTATCTGTGCATTCGTGTTTGTGCCTATCTGTGTGTTTGTTTGTGTGTGTCTATCTGTGTGTGCATCTATATGTCAGTGGGAGTATCTATCTGTGTCTACTAGTGTACATGTGTATCTATCTGTTTGTGTATTCGTGTGTGTCTATGTATGTATGGGGATGTGTTTCTGCATGCATGCCTGCCTTTCTGCGTGTGTCCATATGTGTGTGTGAGCGCGTATCTATCTGTGTGTGTCTTTCTGTGTTTGTGTGTATCTATCTGTGTGTGTATTTGTTTGTGCCTATCTGTTTGTCTGTGTGTGGGTGTGTGTGTGTCTATCTGTGTGTGTGTGTGTGTGTGAGTTTATCTGTGTGTGTGTGGGTATGTATGTGTCTATCTGTGTGTGAGTGTGTGTGTCTATCGTGTGTGTGCGGATGTCTATCTGTTTGCATGTGTCGACATGTGCGTGTGCTTGTGTATGTGTGTCTATGTGTGTGTGTCTATCTGTGTGTGTGTGTGTCTATCTGTCTGTGTGCGTGTTTGGGTGTGTCTATCTGTGTGTGTTTGTGTATGTGTCTGTGTGTGTGTCTATGTGTGTGTGTGTGAGTGTCTATCTATCTGTGTTTGTGTGTGGCTATCTGTGTGTGTGTCAATCTGTGTGTATGTTTGTGTGTGTGTGTCTATCTGTGTGTGTGTCTATCTGTGTGTGTGTGTGTATGTATCTGTGTCTATCTGTGTGTGTGTGTGTCTATCTGTGTGTGTGTGTGTTTGGGTGTGTCTATCTGTGTGTGTTTGTGTGTGTGTGTGTCTGTGTGTGTGACTATCTTTGTGTGTGTGTTTGTGTGTGTGTGAGTGTGTGTCTGTGCGTGTGTCTGTGCGTATGTGTGTGTGTGTGCCCATCTGTGTGTGTTTGTGTGTGTGTGAGAGTGTGTCTATCTGTCTGTGTTTGTGTGTGTCTTTCTGTTTGTGTGTGTCTATCTCCGTGTGTGTATGTGTGTGTGTGAGTATCTGTGTGTGTGTGTATCTGTGTGTGTGTGTGTGTGTGTGTGTGTCTATCTGTGTGTGTGTGTGTGTGTCTGCAGATCTGTGTGTGTGTGTGTGTGTGTCTAACTGTGTGTGTGTGTGTCTATCTGTCTGTGTGCGTGTTTGGGTGTGTCTATCTGTGTGTGTGTGAGTGTCTATTTATCTGTGTTTGTGTGTGTCTATCTGTGTGTGTCTCAATCTGTGTGCGTGTTTGTGCGTGTGGGTCAATCTGTGTGTGTGTGTTTGTGTGTGTGTGTCTATCTGTGTGTGTGTCTATCTGTGTGTGTGTGTATGTATGTGTGTCTATCTGTGTGTGTGTGTGTCTATCTGTGTGTGTGTGTGTGTTTGGGTGTGTCTATCTGTGTGTGTTTGTGTGCATGTGTGTCTGTGTGTGTGTCTATCTGTGTGTGTCTGTTTGTGTGTGTGTGTGTCTGTGTGTGTGTCTGTGTGTGTGTGTCTGTGTGTGCCCATCTGTGTGTGTGTGTGTGAGAGCGTGTCTATCTGTCTGTGTTTGTGTTTGTCTTTGTGTTTGTGTGTGTCTATCTCTGTGTGTGTATGTGCGTTTGTGAGTATCTGTGTGTGTGTGTGTCTATCTGTGTGTGTGTGTCTATCTGTGTGTGTGTGTGTGCCTATCTGTGTTTGATTGTGTGTGTGTCTGTGTGTGTGTCTATCTGTCTGTGTATGTGTGTGTGTCTATCTGTGTGTGTGTATGCATGTGTTTGTTTGTTTCTATCTGTGTGTGTGTCTATCTTTGTGTGTGTGTGTGTCTATGTGTGGTGTCTATCTGTGTGCGTGTATCTGTGTGTGTGTGTCTACCTGTGTGTGTCTGTGTGTACGTGTGTGCGTTTGTGTGTGTGTGTTTGTGTGTGTGTGTGTATGTGTGCGTGTATCTGTGTGTGTGTGTGTGTGTGTGTGTGTGTGTCTATCTGTGTGTTTGTGTGTGTTTGTTTCTATCTGTGTGCATGTGTCTATCTGTGTGTGTGTCTATCTGTGTGTTTGTTTGTGTCTATCTGTGTGTGTGAGTGTATTGTGTCTATCTGTGTGTGTGTGTCTATCTGTTTGTGTGTGTGTGTCTATCTATGTGTGGGTGTGTGCGTATCTATCTGTGTGTGTGTCTATCTGTGTGTGTGTCTATCTGTGTGTGTGTGTCTATCTGTGTGCTTGTGTGTCTATCTCTGTGTGTGTGTGTGAGTGTGTCTGTGTCTGTGTGTGTGTGTGTGGGCAGAAATTTGAGCTCAGCAGACGGATACGGTCCGCGGGATCGGGAGCACCTGGGAAACGGGCCACCGCCTGCGATCGACCCTCGACTCTGATTTTACGCTGCGGGGACAATTAAGGCCGGCCCAGTGTGAAATGGGGCTCCCCACTGGTCAGGAAGGGCCAAACCTGTTAGCCCTGTGTGTGTGTTTGTGTTTGTTTGTATGTCTCTATCTGTGTATGTGTGTGTCTATATGTGTGTGTGTGTGTGTCTCTGTGTGTGTGTGTGTTTGTGTGTCTACCTATCTGTGTGTGTGTGTGTGTTTGTGTATCTATCTGTGTGTGTGTTTGAGTGTCTATCGGTGTGTGTGTGAGTCTATCTGTGTGTGTGTCTATCCGTCTGTGTGTGTGTCTATCTGTGTGAGTGTATGTGTGTGTTTGTTTGTTTCTATCTGTGTGTGTGTGTGTGGGTGTGTGTGTCTGTGTGTGTGTGTGTGTCTGTGTGTGTGTATCTGTATGTGTCTATCTGTGTGTGTCTGTGTGTCTGTGTGTGTTTGTGTGTGTGTGTGTGTGTTTGCGTGTGTGTGTGTCTATCTGTGTGTGTGTGTCTATCTGTGTGTTTGTGTGTGTTTGTTTCTATCTGTGTGTGTGTGTGTCTATCTGTGTGTGTGTGTGTCTTTGTGTGTATCTGTGTGTGTGTCTATCTGTGTTTGTGTGTGCTTTTTTCTGTGTTTGTGTGTGTCTATCTGTGTGTGTGTGTGTGTGTGTGTGTCTTTCTGTGTGTGTGTGTGTGTGTCTGTGTGTCTATCTGTGTGTGTGTGTGTGTGTCTATCTGTGTGTGTGTGTCTATCTGTGTGTATGTGTCTTTGTGTCTATCTGTGTGTGTGTGTGTCTATCTGTGTGTGTGTTCGTGTGTCTATCTGTGTGTGTGCGTATCTATCTGTGTGTGTGTCTATCTGTGTGTGTGTGTCTATCAGTGTGCTTGTGTGTCTATCTCTGTGTTTATTTGTGTGTGTGTTTCTGTGTGTGTGTGTGTGTGTGTGTGGGCAGAATTTTGAGCTCAGCAGATGGATATGGTCAGCGGGATCGCCACCAGCTGGGAAACGGGCCACCGCCTGCGATTGACCTTCGACTCTGATTTTACACT
Organism: Carcharodon carcharias; assembly: GCF_017639515.1. Classification (NCBI taxonomy): domain Eukaryota; kingdom Metazoa; phylum Chordata; class Chondrichthyes; order Lamniformes; family Lamnidae; genus Carcharodon; species Carcharodon carcharias. Next base: position 161,638,978 of record NC_054471.1, read on the forward strand.
GGGGGACAATTAAGGCCGGCCCAGTGTGAAATGCGGCTCCCCACTGGTCAGGAAGGGCCGAGTCTGTTAGCCCTGTGTGTGTGTTTGTGTTTGTGTGTATGTCTCTATCTGTGTATGTGTGTGTCTGTTTGTGTGTGTATTTGAGGGTGTCTATCTGTGTATGGGGGTTTGTGTCTGTATGTGGGTGTCTGTCTGTGTGAATGTGTGTTGTGTATCTATCTGTGTGTATGTGTGCATGTCTATCTGTGTGGGTGTCTATCTGTGTGTGTGTCTATCTGTATATGTGTGTGTCTATCTATGTGTGTGTCTATCTGTGTGTGTGCCTATCTGTGTATGTGTGTATGTGTGTCAATTTGTGTGTGTTTGTGTCTGTGTGTGCCTATCTGTGCATGTGTGTGTGTGCCTATCTGTGTGTTTGTGAGTGTGTGTCTATCTGTGTGTGCGTCTATCTGTCGGTGGGAGTGTCTATCTGTGTCTACTTGTGTACAAGTGTTTGTGTGTATGTCTAATTCCGTGTATGTGTGTCTATTTGTGTGTGTATTTGTGTGTGTCTATCTGTGTGTGGGTGTTTGTGTCTGTATGTGTGTGTCTCTCTGTGTGAATGTGTGTTGTGTCTAACTGTGTGTTTGTGTGCGCGTCTATCTGTGTGTGTGTCTATCTGTGTGTGTGTGTGCTTTTCTGTGTGTGTATGTGTGTCAATTTGTGTGTTTTTGTGTCTGTGTGTGCTTATATGTGCATGTGTATGTGTGTGTGTGTCTACCTGTGTCTGCGTCTACCTGTGGGTGGTAGGGTCTATCTGTGTCTACTTGTGTACGTTTGTATCTATCTGTTTGTTTATTCGTGTGTGTCTATGTATGTATGGGGATGTGTTTCTGCATGCATTCCTGTCTTTCTGTGTGTGTCCATGTGTGTGTAAGTGTGTGTATCTATCTGTGTGTGTGTTTTTCTGTGTTTGTGTGTGTCTATCTGGGTGTGTATGTGTTTGTGCCTATCTGTGTGTGTGTGTGTGTGTGTCTCTATCTTTGTGTGTGTGTGTGTGTGTGAGTTTATCTGTGTGTGTGTGTGGGTATCTGTCTGTGTGTATGTGTCTATCTGTGTGTGTGTGTGTGTCTATCTTGTGTGTTTGTGGATGTCTATCTGTGTGCATGTGTCTACATCTCTGTGTGCTTGTGTATGTTTGGCTATCTGTGTGTGTGTGTATATCTGTGTCTGTGTGTGTCTATCTGTGTGTGTGTGTGTGTGTCTCTATCTGTGTGTGTGTGTGTGTGTGTGTGTGTGTGTGAGTTTATCTGTATGTGTGTGGGTATCTATCTGTTTGTATGTGTCTATCTGTGTGTGAGTGTGTTTGTCTATCTTGTGTGTTTGTGGATGTCTATCTGTGTGCATGTGTCTACATCTCTGTGTGCTTGTGTATGTTTGGCTATCTGTGTGTGTGTGTCTATCTGTGTGTGTGTGTGTGTGTCTATCTGTGTGTGTGTGTGTTTGGGTGTGTCTATCAGTGTGTGTTTGTGTGTGTGTCCGTGTGTGTGTCTATCTGTGTGTGTGTGTCTATCTGTGTTTTTGTGTGTTTGTGTTTGTCTGTGTGTGTGTCTGTGCGTGTGTGTGTCTGTGTGTGCCTATCTGTGTGTGTGTGTATGTATCTGTGTCTATCTGTGTGTGAGTGTGTGTCTATCTGTGTGTGTGTGTGTTTGGGTGTGTCTATCTGTGTGTGTTTGTGCGTGAGTGTGTCTGTGTGTGTGTCTATCTGTGTGTGTGTGTTTGTGTGTGCCTGTGTGTGTCTGTGTGTGTGTGTCTGTGTGTGCCCATCTGTGTGTGTGTGTGTGTGTGTCTATCTGTGTGTGTGTGTGCGTGTCTATCTGTGTGTGTGTGTGTGTGTGTGTGTGTGTGTGTGTGTGTGTGTCTCTATCGGTGTGTGTGTGTGTGAGTTTATCTGTGTGTGTGTGTGGGTATCTATCTGTGTGTCTGTGTCTATCTGTTTGTGAGTGTGTGTGTCTATCTTGTGTGTTTGTGGATGTCTATCTGTGTGCATGAGTCTACATCTCTGTGTGCTTGTGTATGTTTGGCTATCTGTGTGTGTGTGTCTATCTGCGTGTGTGTGTCTATCTGTGTGTGTGTGTGTGTGTGTGTGTGAGTTTATCTGTGTGTGTGTGTGGGTATCTATCTCTGTGTATATGTCTATCTGTGTGTGAGTGTGTGTGTCTATCATGCGTGTTTGTGGATGTCTATCAGTGTGCATGTGTCTACATCTCTGTGTGCTTGTGTATGTTTGGCTATCTGTGTGTGTGTGTCTATCTCTGTGTGTGTGTGTGTCTATCTGTGAGTGTGCGTGTTTGGGTGTGTCTATCAGTGTGTGTTTGTGTGTGTGTCCGTGTGTGTGTCTATCTGTGTGTGTGTGTCTATCTGTGTTTTTGTGTGTTTGTGTTTGTCTGTGTGTGTGTCTGTGCGTGTGTGTGTCTGTGTGTGCCTGTCTGTGTGTGTGTGTATGTATCTGTGTCTATCTTTGTGTGTGTGTCTATCTGTGTGTGTGTGTGTTTGGGTGTGTCTATCTGTGTGTGTTTGTGTGTGAGTGTGTCTGTGTGTGTGTCTATCTGTGTGTGTGTTTGTGTGTGTCTGTGTGTGTCTGTGTGTGTGTCTGTGTGTGTGTGTGTCTGTGTGTGCCCATCTGTGTGTGTGTGTGTGTGTGTGTGTGAGTGTGTCTATCTCTCTGTGTTTGTGAGTGTTTTTGTGTTTGTGTGTGTCTATCTCTGTTTGTGTATGTGTGTGTGTGAGTATCTGTGTGTGTGTGTGTGTCTATCTGTGTGTGTGTGTGTGTGCCTATCTATGTTTGATTGTGTGTGTGTCTGTGTGTGTGTCTATCTGTCTGTGTGTGTGTATTTGTGTGTTTGTTTGTTTCTATCTGTGTGTGTGTGTCTATCTTTGTGTGTGTGTGTGTGACTATGTGTGTGTGTGTCTATCTGTGTGCGTGTATCTGTGTGTGTGTGTCTATCTGTGTGTGTCTGTGTGTATGTGTGTGTGTTTGTGTGTGTGTGTTTGTGTGTGTGTTTGTGTGTGTGTGTGTGTCTATCTGTGAGTGTGTGTGTCTATCTGTCTGTGTCCGTGTTTGGGTGTGTCTATCTGTGTGTGTTTGTGTGTGTGTCTGTGTGTGTGTCTATCTGTGTGTGTGTGTGTGAGTGTCTATCTATCTGTGTTTGTGTGTGTCTATCTGTCTGTGTGTCAATCTGTGTGTGTGTTTGTGCGTGTGGGTCTATCTGTGTGTGTGTTTGTGTGTGTCTATCTGTGTGTGTGTCTATCTGTGTGTGTGTGTATGTATCTGTGTCTATCTGTGTGTGTGTGTGTGTGTGTCTATCTGTGTGTGTGTGTGTGTTTGGGTGTGTCTATCTGTGTGTGTGACTATCTGTGTGTGTGAGTTTATCTGTGTGTGTGTGTGTGTGTATGTATCAGTTTGTATGTGTCTATCTGTGTGTGAGTGTGTGTCTATCTTGAGTGTGTGTGGATGTCTATCTGTGTGCATGTGTCGACATGTGCGTGTGCTTGTGTATGTGTGTCTTTGTGTGTGTGTCTATCTGTGTGTGTGTGTGTCTATCTGTCTTTGTGCTTGTTTTTGTGTGTCTATCTGTGTGTGTTTGTGTGTGTGTCTGTGTGTGTGTCTATCTGTGTGTGTGTGTGAGTGTCTATCTATCTGTGTTTGTGTGTGTCTATCTGTGTGTGTGTCAATCTGTGTGTGTGTTTGTGTGTGTGTGTCTATCTGTGTGTGTGTCTATCTGTGTGTGTGTGTATGTATCTGTGTCTATCTGTGTGTGTGTGTGTGTCCATCTGTGTGTGTTTGGGTGTGTCTATCTGTTTGTGTTTGTGTGTATGTGTCTCTGTGTGTGTGTCTATCTGTTTGTGTGTGAGTGTCTGTGTGTGTGTCTGTGTGTGTGTGTGTGTGTGTGTGTGTGTGTGTGTGTGTGCCCATCTGTGTGTGTGTGTGTGTGAGAATGTGTCTATCTGTCTGTGTTTGTGTGTGTCTTTGTGTTTGTGTGTGTCTATCTCCGTGTGTGTATGTGTGTGTGTGAGTATCTGTGTGTGTGTGTATGTGTGTGTGTGTGTGTGTGTGTGTCTATCTGTGAGTGTGTGTGTGTGTCTATAGATCTGTGTGTGTGTGTGTTTGTGTGATTATCTGTGTGTGTGTGTGTGTCTATCAGTCTGTGTGCGTGTTTGTGTGTGTCTATCTGTGTGTGTTTGTGTGTGTGTCTGTGTGTGTGTCTATCTGTGTGTGTGTGTGAGTGTCTATCTATCTGTGTTTGTGTGTGTCTATCTGTGTGTGTGTCAATCTGTGTGTGTGCTTGAGCGTGTGTGTCTATCTGTGTGTGTGTGTTTGCGTGTGTGTGTCTATCTGTGTGTGTGTCTATCTGTGTGTGTGTATGTATCTGTGTCTATCTGTGTGTGCGTGTGTGTCTATCTGTGTGTGTGTGTGTTTGGGTGTGTCTATCTGTGTGTGTTTGTGTGTGTGTGTGTGTGTGTGTGTCTATCGGTGTGTGTGTGTGTTTTTGTGTGTGTGTGTGTGTGTGTCTGTGTGTGTGTCTGTGTGTGTGTGTCTGTGTGTGCCCATCTGTGTGTGTGTGTGTGTGTGTGTGTGTGTGTGTGTGTGTTTCTATCTGTCAGTGTTTGTGTGTGTCTTTGTGTTTGTGTGTGTCTATCTCTGTGTGTGTCTGTGTGTGTGTCTACCTGTCTGTGTGTGTGTGTGTGTCTATCTGTTTGTGTGTATGTGTTTGTTTGTTTGTTTCTATCTGTGTGTGTGTGTCTATCTTTGTGTGTGTGTGTGTCTATGTGTCTGTGTGTCTATCTGTGTGTGTGTATCTGTGTGTGTGTGTCTATCTGTGTGTGTCTGTGTGTATGTGTGTGTGTTTGTGTGTGTGTGTTTTTGTGTGTGTGTGTGTGTGTGTGTCTCTGTGTGTGTGTGTGTGTGTGTGTGTCTATCTGTGTGTTTGTGTGTGTTTGTTTCTATCTGTGTGCATGTGTCTATCTGTGTGTGTGTCTATCTGTCTGTTTGTGTGTGTCTATCTGTGTGTGGGTGTGTCTTTGTGTCTATCTGTGTTTGTGTGTGTCTATCTGTTTGTGTGTGTGTGTCTACCTATGTGTGGGTGTGTGCGTATCTTTCTGTGTGTGTGTCTATCTGTGTGTGTGTCTATCTGTGTGTGTGTGTCTATCTGTGTGCTTGTGTGTCTATCTCTGTGTGTTTGTGTGTGTCTGTGTGTGTGTCTGTGTGTGTGTGTGGGCAGAAATTTGAGCTCAGCAGACGGATACGGTCCGCGGGATCGGGAGCACCTGGGAAACGGGCCACTGCCTGCAATCGACCCTCGACTCTGATTTTACGCTGGGGGGACAATGAAGGCCAGCCCAGTGTGAAATGGGGCTCCCCACTGGTCAGGAAGTGCCGAGCCTGTTAGCCTGTGTGTGTGTTTGTGTTTGTGTGTATGTCTCTATCTGTGTATGTGTGTGTCTATATGTGTGTGTGTGTGTGTGTCTAACTGGGTGTGTGTGTGTGTGTCTATCTACCTGTGTGTGTGTGTGTCTGTGTGTGTTTGTCTATCTGTGCGTGTGTGTCTATCTGTGTGTGTGTCTATCTGTCTGTGTGTGTGTGTCTATATGTGTGTGTGTATGTGTGTGTTTGTTTGTTTCTATTCGTGTGTGTGTGTGTCGATCTGTGTTTGTGTGTGTGTCTGTGAGTGTGTGTGTGTGTGTCTATCTGTGTGTGTGTATCTGTGTGTATGCGTCTATCTGTGTGTGTCTGTGTGTCTGTATGTGTTTGCGTGTGTGTGTGTCTATCTGTGTGTGTGTGTGTGTGTGTGTGTGTGTGAGTGTGTCTATCTCTCTGTGTTTGTGAGTGTTTTTGTGTTTGTGTGTGTCTATCTCTGTGTGTGTATGTGTGTGTGTGGGTATCTGTGTGTGTGTGTGTGTGCCTATCTATGTTTGATTGTGTGTGTGTCTGTGTGTGTGTCTATCTGTCTGTGTGTGTGTATGTGTGTGTTTGTTTGTTTCTATCTGTGTGTGTGTGTCTATCTTTGTGTGTGTGTGTGTGAATATGTGTGTGTGTGTCTATCTGTGTGCGTGTATCTGTGTGTGTGTGTCTATCAGTGTGTGTCTGTGTGTATGTGTGTGTGTTTGTGTGTGTGTGTTTGTGTCTATCTGTTTGTGTGTGTGTGTGTGTGTCTATCTGTGAGTGTGTGTGTCTATCTGTCTGTGTGCATGTTTGGGTGTGTCTATCTGTGTGTGTTTGTGTGTGTGTCTGGGTGTGTGTCTATCTGTGTAAGTGTGTGAGTGTCTATCTATCTGTGTTTGTGTGTGTCTATCTGTCTGTGTGTCAATCTGTGTGTGTGTTTGTGCGTGTGGGTCTATCTGTGTGTGTGTTTGTGTGTGTGTGTCTATCTGTGTGTGTGTCTATCTGTGTGTGTGTGTATGTATCTGTGTCTATCTGTGTGTGTGTGTGTTTGGGTGTGTCTATCTCTGTGTGTGTGTGTGTGTGTCTATCTGTGTGTGTGTGTGTGAGTTTATCTGTGTGTGTGTGGGTTTGTATCTGTTTGTATGTGTCTATCTGTGTGTGAGTGTGTGTGTCTATCTTGCGTGTGTGTGGATGTCTATCTGTGTGCATGTGTCGACATGTGCGTGTGCTTGTGTATGTGTGTCTTTGTGTGTGTGTCTATCTGTGTGTGTGTGTGTCTATCTGTCTTTGTGCTTGTTTTTGTGTGTCTATCTGTGTGTGTTTGTGAGTGTCTATCTATCTGTGTTTGTGTGTGTCTATCTGTGTGTGTGTTTGTGTGTGTGTCTATCTCTGTGTGTGTGTATGTATCTGTGTCTATCTGTGTGTGTGTGTGTCTATCTGTGTGTGTTTGGGTGTGTCTATCTGTTTGTGATTGTGTGTATGTGTGTCTGTGTGTGTGACTATCTGTGTGTGTGTGTGAGTGTCTATCTATCTGTGTTTGTGTGTGTCTATCTGTCTGTGTGTCAATCTGTGTGTGTGTTTGTGCGTGTGGGTCTATCTGTGTGTGTGTTTGTGTGTGTGTGTCTATCTGTGTGTGTGTCTATCTGTGTGTGTGTGTATGTATCTGTGTCTATCTGTGTGTGTGTGTGTGTGTCTATCTGTGTGTGTGTGTGTTTGGGTGTGTCTATCTCTGTGTGTGTGTGTGTGTGTGTGTCTATCTGTGTGTGTGTGTGTGAGTTTATCTGTGTGTGTGTGGGTATGTATCTGTTTGTATGTGTCTATCTGTGTGTGAGTGTGTGTGTCTATCTTGCGTGTGTGTGGATGTCTATCTGTGTGCATGTGTCGACATGTGTGTGTGCTTGTGTATGTGTGTCTTTGTGTGTGTGTCTATCTGTGTGTGTGTGTGTCTATCTGTCTTTGTGCTTGTTTTTGTGTGTCTATCTGTGTGTGTTTGTGAGTGTCTATCTATCTGTGTTTGTGTGTGTCTATCTGTGTGTGTGTTTGTGTGTGTGTCTATCTGTGTGTGTGTGTATGTATCTGTGTCTATCTGTGTGTGTGTGTGTCTATCTGTGTGTGTTTGGGTGTGTCTATCTGTTTGTGTTTGTGTGTATGTGTGTATGTGTGTGTGTCTATCTGTTTGTGTGTGAGTGTCTGTGTGTGTGTCTGTGTGTGTGTGTGTGTGTGTGTGTGTGTGTGTGTGCCCATCTGTGTGTGTGTGTGTGAGAATGTGTCTATCTGTCTGTGTTTGTGTGTGTCTTTGTGTTTGTGTGTGTCTATCTCCGTGTGTGTATGTGTGTGTGTGAGTATCTGTGTGTGTGTGTGTGTATGTGTGTGTGTGTGTGTGTGTCTATCTGTGTGTGTGTGTGTGTGTGTGTCTATAGATCTGTGTGTGTGTGTGTTTGTGTGTCTATCTCTGTGTGTGTGTGTGTCTATCAGTCTGTGTGCGTGTTTGTGTGTGTCTATCTGTGTGTGTTTGTGTGTGTGTCTGTGTGTGTGTCTATCTGTGTGTGTGTGTGAGTGTCTATCTATCTGTGTTTGTGTGTGTCTATCTGTGTGTGTGTCAATCTGTGTGTGTGCTTGAGCGTGTGGGTCTATCTGTGTGTGTGTGTTTGCGTGTGTGTGTCTATCTGTGTGTGTGTCTATCTGTGTGTGTGTGTATGTATCTGTGTCTATCTGTGTGTGCGCGTGTGTCTATCTGTGTGTGTGTGTGTGTCTATCTGTGTGTGTGTGTGTGTTTGGGTGTGTCTATCTGTGTGTGTTTGTGTGTGTGTGTGTGTGTGTGTGTGTCAATCGGTGTGTGTGTGTGTGTGTTTGTGTGTGTGTGTGTGTCTGTCTGTGTGTGTGTCTGTGTGTGTGTGTCTGTGTGTGCCCATCTGTGTGTGTGTGTGTGTGTGTGTGTGTGTGTGTGTGTGTGTGAGTGTTTCTATCTGTCAGTGTTTGTGTGTGTCTTTGTGTTTGTGTGTGTCTATCTCTGTGTGTGTCTGTGTGTGTGTCTACCTGTCTGTGTGTGTGTGTGTGTCTATCTGTTTTTTTGTGTATGTGTTTGTTTGTTTCTATCTGTGTGTGTGTGTCTATCTTTGTGTGTGTGTGTGTCTATGTGTGTGTGTGTCTATCTGTGTGCGTGTATCTGTGTGTGTGTGTCTATCTGTGTGTGTCTGTGTGTATGTGTGTGTGTTTGTGTGTGTGTGTTTTTGTGTGTGTGTGTGTGTGTGTGTCTATCTGTGTGTGTGTGTGTGTGTGTGTCTATCTGTGTGTTTGTTTCTATCTGTGTGCATGTGTCTATCTGTGTGTGTGTCTATCTGTCTGTTTGTGTGTGTCTATCTGTGTGTGGGTGTGTCTTTGTGTCTATCTGTGTGTGTGTGTGTCTATCTGTTTGTGTGTGTGTGTCTACCTATGTGTGGGTGTGTGCGTATCTTTCTGTGTGTGTGTCTATCTGTGTGTGTGTCTATCTGTGTGTGTGTGTCTATCTGTGTGCTTGTGTGTCTATCTCTGTGTGTTTGTGTGTGTCTGTGTGTGTGTCTGTGTGTGTGTGTGTGGGCAGAAATTTGAGCTCAGCAGACGGATACGGTTCGCGGGATCGGGAGCACCTGGGAAACGGGCCACTGCCTGCAATTGACCCTCGACTCTGATTTTACGCTGGGGGGACAATTAAGGCCGGCCCAATGTGAAATGGGGCTCCCCACTGGTCAGGAAGTGCCGAGCCTGTTAGCCTGTGTATGTGATTGTGTTTGTGTGTATGTCTCTATCTGTGTATGTGTGTGTCTATATGTGTGTGTGTGTCTGTGTCTATCTGGGTGTGTGTGTGTGTCTCTATCTATCTGTGTGTGTGTGTGTGTCTGTGCGTGTTTGTCTATCTGTGCGTGTGTGTCTATCTGTGTGTGTGTCTATCTGTCTGTGTGTGAGTGTCTATATGTGTGTGTGTATGTGTGTGTTTGTTTGTTTCTATTCGTGTGTGTGTGTGTCGATCTGTGTTTGTGTGTGTGTCTGTGAGTGTGTGTGTGTGTCTATCTGTGTGTGTGTATCTGTGTGTATGCGTCTATCTGTGTGTGTCTGTGTGTCTGTGTGTGTTTGCGTGTGTGTGTGTCTATCTGTGTGTGTGTGTGTGTGTGTGTGTGAGTGTGTCTATCTCTCTGTGTTTGTGAGTGTTTTTGTGTTTGTGTGTGTCTATCTCTGTGTGTGTATGTGTGTGTGTGAGTATCTGTGTGTGTGTGTGTCTATCTGTGTGTGTGTGTGTGTGCCTATCTATGTTTGATTGTGTGTGTGTCTGTGTGTGTGTCTATCTGTCTGTGTGTGTGTATGTGTGTGTTTGTTTGTTTCTATCTGTGTGTGTGTGTCTATCTTTGTGTGTGTGTGTGTGAATATGTGTCTGTGTGTCTATCTGTGTGCGTGTATCTGTGTGTGTGTGTCTATCTGTGTGTGTCTGTCTGTATGTGTGTGTGTTTGTGTGTGTGTGTTTGTGTCTATCTGTTTGTGTGTGTGTGTGTGTGTGTCTATCTGTGAGTGTGTGTGTCTATCTGTCTGTGTGCATGTTTGGGTGTGTCTATCTGTGTGTGTTTGTGTGTGTGTCTGTGTGTGTGTCTATCTGTGTGTGTGTGTGAGTGTCTATCTATCTGTGTTTGTGTGTGTCTATCTGTCTGTGTGTCAATCTGTGTCTTTGTTTGTGCATGTGGGTCTATCTGTGTGTGTGTTTGTGTGTGTGTGTCTAGCTGTGTGTGTGTGTCTATCTGTGTGGGTGTGTATGTATCTGTGTCTATCTGTGTGTGTGTGTGTGTCTATCTGTGTGTGTGTGTGTTTGGGTGTGTCTATCTGTGTGTGTGTGTGTGTGTGTGTGTGTGTGTGTCTATCTGTGTGTGTGTGTGTGAGTTTATCTGTGTGTGTGTGTGGGTATGTATCTGTTTGTATGTGTCTCTCTGTGTGTGAGTTTGTGTGTCTATCTTGCGTGTGTGTGGATGTCTATCTGTGTGCATGTGTCGACATGTGCGTGTGCTTGTGTATGTGTGTCTTTGTGTGTGTGTCTATCTGTGTGTGTGTGTGTCTATCTGTCTTTGTGCTTGTTTTTGTGTGTCTATCTGTGTGTGTGTGTGAGTGTCTATCTATCTGTGTTTGTTTGTGTCTATCTGCGTGTGTGTCAATCTGTGTGTGTGTTTGTGTGTGTGTGTCTATCTGTGTGTGTGTCTATCTGTGTGTGTGTGTGTATGTATCTGTGTCTATCTGTGTGTGAGTGTGTGTCTATCTGTGTGTGTTTGGGTGTGTCTATCTGTTTGTGTTTGTGTGTATGTATGTCTGTGTGTGTGTCTATCTGTTTGTGTGTGTGTGTCTGTGTGTGTGTCTGTGTGTGTGTGTGTGTATGTGTGTGTGTGTGTGTGTGTGCCCATCTGTGTGTGTGTGTGAGAATGTGTCTATCTGTCTGTGTTTGTGTGTGTCTTTGTGTTTGTGTGTGTCTATCTCCGTGTGTGTATGTGTGTGTGTGAGTATCTGTTAGTGTGTGTATGTGTGTGTGTGTGTGTGTGTGTTTGTGTGTCTATCTGTGTGTGTGTGTGTGTCTATAGATCTGTGTGTGTGTGTGTTTGTGTGTCTATCTGTGTGTGTGTGTGTGTCTATCAGTCTGTGTGCGTGTTTGTGTGTGTCTATCTGTGTGTGTTTGTGTGTGTGACTGTGTGTGTGTCTATCTGTGTGTGTGTGTGAGTGTCTATCTATCTGTGTTTGTGTGTGTCTATCTGTGTGTGTGTCAATCTGTGTGTGTGCTTGAGCGTGTGGGTCTATCTGTGTGTGTGTGTTTGCGTGTGTGTGTCTATCTGTGTGTGTGTGTCTATCTGTGTGTGTGTGTATGTATCTGTGTCTATCTGTGTGTGTGTGTGTGTCTATCTGTGTGTGTGTGTGTTTGGGTGTGTCTATCTGTGTGTGTTTGTGTGTGTGTGTGTGTGTGTGTGTGTCTATCGGTGTGTGTGTGTGTGTGTTTGTGTGTGTGTGTGTGTGTGTGTCTGTGTGTGTGTCTGTGTGTGTGTGTCTGTGTGTGCCCATCTGTGTGTGTGTGTGTGTGCATGTGTGTGTGTGTGTGTGTGTGTGTGTGTGAGTGAGTGTTTCTATCTGTCAGTGTTAGTGTGTGTCTTTGTGTTTGTGTGTGTCTATCTCTGTGTGTGTCTGTGTGTGTGTCTACCTGACTGTGTGTGTGTGTGTCTATCTGTTTGTGTGTATGTGTTTGTTTGTTTGTTTCTATCTGTGTGTGTGTGTCTATCTTTGTGTGTGTGTGTGTCTATGTGTGTGCGTGTCTATCTGTGTGCGTGTATCTGTGTGTGTGTGTCTATCTGTGTGTGTCTGTGTGTATGTGTGTGTTTGTGTGTGTGTGTTTTTGTGTGTGTGTGTGTGTGTGTCTATCTGTGTGTGTTTGTGTGTGTGTGTGTCTATCTGTGTGTTTGTGTGTGTTTGTTTCTATCTGTGTGCATGTGTCTATCTGTGTGTGTGTCTATCTGTCTGTTTGTGTGTGTCTATCTGTGTGTGGGTGTGTCTTTGTGTCTATCTGTGTGTGTGTGTGTCTATCTGTTTGTGTGTGTGTGTCTACCTATGTGTGGGTGTGTGCGTATCTTTCTGTGTGTGTGTCTATCTGTGTGTGTGTCTATCTGTGTGTGTGTGTCTATCTGTGTGCTTGTGTGTCTATCTCTGTGTGTTTGTGTGTGTCTGTGTGTGTGTCTGTGTGTGTGTGTGTGGGCAGAAATTTGAGCTCAGCAGACGGATACGGTTCGCGGGATCGGGAGCACCTGGGAAACGGGCCACTGCCTGCAATTGACCCTCGACTCTGATTTTACGCTGGGGGGACAATTAAGGCCGGCCCAATGTGAAATGGGGCTCCCCACTGGTCAGGAAGTGCCGAGCCTGTTAGCCTGTGTATGTGATTGTGTTTGTGTGTATGTCTCTATCTGTGTATGTGTGTGTCTATATGTGTGTGTGTGTCTGTGTCTATCTGGGTGTGTGTGTGTGTCTCTATCTATCTGTGTGTGTGTGTGTGTCTGTGCGTGTTTGTCTATCTGTGCGTGTGTGTCTATCTGTGTGTGTGTCTATCTGTCTGTGTGTGAGTGTCTATATGTGTGTGTGTATGTGTGTGTTTGTTTGTTTCTATTCGTGTGTGTGTGTGTCGATCTGTGTTTGTGTGTGTGTCTGTGAGTGTGTGTGTGTGTCTATCTGTGTGTGTGTATCTGTGTGTATGCGTCTATCTGTGTGTGTCTGTGTGTCTGTGTGTGTTTGCGTGTGTGTGTGTCTATCTGTGTGTGTGTGTGTGTGTGTGTGTGAGTGTGTCTATCTCTCTGTGTTTGTGAGTGTTTTTGTGTTTGTGTGTGTCTATCTCTGTGTGTGTATGTGTGTGTGTGAGTATCTGTGTGTGTGTGTGTCTATCTGTGTGTGTGTGTGTGTGCCTATCTATGTTTGATTGTGTGTGTGTCTGTGTGTGTGTCTATCTGTCTGTGTGTGTGTATGTGTGTGTTTGTTTGTTTCTATCTGTGTGTGTGTGTCTATCTTTGTGTGTGTGTGTGTGAATATGTGTCTGTGTGTCTATCTGTGTGCGTGTATCTGTGTGTGTGTGTCTATCTGTGTGTGTCTGTCTGTATGTGTGTGTGTTTGTGTGTGTGTGTTTGTGTCTATCTGTTTGTGTGTGTGTGTGTGTGTGTCTATCTGTGAGTGTGTGTGTCTATCTGTCTGTGTGCATGTTTGGGTGTGTCTATCTGTGTGTGTTTGTGTGTGTGTCTGTGTGTGTGTCTATCTGTGTGTGTGTGTGAGTGTCTATCTATCTGTGTTTGTGTGTGTCTATCTGTCTGTGTGTCAATCTGTGTCTTTGTTTGTGCATGTGGGTCTATCTGTGTGTGTGTTTGTGTGTGTGTGTCTAGCTGTGTGTGTGTGTCTATCTGTGTGGGTGTGTATGTATCTGTGTCTATCTGTGTGTGTGTGTGTGTCTATCTGTGTGTGTGTGTGTTTGGGTGTGTCTATCTGTGTGTGTGTGTGTGTGTGTGTGTGTGTGTCTATCTGTGTGTGTGTGTGTGAGTTTATCTGTGTGTGTGTGTGGGTATGTATCTGTTTGTATGTGTCTCTCTGTGTGTGAGTTTGTGTGTCTATCTTGCGTGTGTGTGGATGTCTATCTGTGTGCATGTGTCGACATGTGCGTGTGCTTGTGTATGTGTGTCTTTGTGTGTGTGTCTATCTGTGTGTGTGTGTGTCTATCTGTCTTTGTGCTTGTTTTTGTGTGTCTATCTGTGTGTGTGTGTGAGTGTCTATCTATCTGTGTTTGTTTGTGTCTATCTGCGTGTGTGTCAATCTGTGTGTGTGTTTGTGTGTGTGTGTCTATCTGTGTGTGTGTCTATCTGTGTGTGTGTGTGTATGTATCTGTGTCTATCTGTGTGTGAGTGTGTGTCTATCTGTGTGTGTTTGGGTGTGTCTATCTGTTTGTGTTTGTGTGTATGTATGTCTGTGTGTGTGTCTATCTGTTTGTGTGTGTGTGTCTGTGTGTGTGTCTGTGTGTGTGTGTGTGTATGTGTGTGTGTGTGTGTGTGTGCCCATCTGTGTGTGTGTGTGAGAATGTGTCTATCTGTCTGTGTTTGTGTGTGTCTTTGTGTTTGTGTGTGTCTATCTCCGTGTGTGTATGTGTGTGTGTGAGTATCTGTTAGTGTGTGTATGTGTGTGTGTGTGTGTGTGTGTTTGTGTGTCTATCTGTGTGTGTGTGTGTGTCTATAGATCTGTGTGTGTGTGTGTTTGTGTGTCTATCTGTGTGTGTGTGTGTGTCTATCAGTCTGTGTGCGTGTTTGTGTGTGTCTATCTGTGTGTGTTTGTGTGTGTGACTGTGTGTGTGTCTATCTGTGTGTGTGTGTGAGTGTCTATCTATCTGTGTTTGTGTGTGTCTATCTGTGTGTGTGTCAATCTGTGTGTGTGCTTGAGCGTGTGGGTCTATCTGTGTGTGTGTGTTTGCGTGTGTGTGTCTATCTGTGTGTGTGTGTCTATCTGTGTGTGTGTGTATGTATCTGTGTCTATCTGTGTGTGTGTGTGTGTCTATCTGTGTGTGTGTGTGTTTGGGTGTGTCTATCTGTGTGTGTTTGTGTGTGTGTGTGTGTGTGTGTGTGTCTATCGGTGTGTGTGTGTGTGTGTTTGTGTGTGTGTGTGTGTGTGTGTCTGTGTGTGTGTCTGTGTGTGTGTGTCTGTGTGTGCCCATCTGTGTGTGTGTGTGTGTGCATGTGTGTGTGTGTGTGTGTGTGTGTGTGTGAGTGAGTGTTTCTATCTGTCAGTGTTAGTGTGTGTCTTTGTGTTTGTGTGTGTCTATCTCTGTGTGTGTCTGTGTGTGTGTCTACCTGACTGTGTGTGTGTGTGTCTATCTGTTTGTGTGTATGTGTTTGTTTGTTTGTTTCTATCTGTGTGTGTGTGTCTATCTTTGTGTGTGTGTGTGTCTATGTGTGTGCGTGTCTATCTGTGTGCGTGTATCTGTGTGTGTGTGTCTATCTGTGTGTGTCTGTGTGTATGTGTGTGTTTGTGTGTGTGTGTTTTTGTGTGTGTGTGTGTGTGTGTCTATCTGTGTGTGTTTGTGTGTGTGTGTGTCTATCTGTGTGTTTGTGTGTGTTTGTTTCTATCTGTGTGCATGTGTCTATCTGTGTGTGTGTCTATCTGTCTGTTTGTGTGTGTCTATCTGTGTGTGGGTGTGTCTTTGTGTCTATCTGTGTGTGTGTGTGTCTATCTGTTTGTGTGTGTGTGTCTACCTATGTGTGGGTGTGTGCGTATCTTTCTGTGTGTGTGTCTATCTGTGTGTGTGTCTATCTGTGTGTGTGTGTCTATCTGTGTGCTTGTGTGTCTATCTCTGTGTGTTTGTGTGTGTCTGTGTGTGTGTCTGTGTGTGTGTGTGTGTATGTGTGTGTGTGTGTGTGTGTGCCCATCTGTGTGTGTGTGTGAGAATGTGTCTATCTGTCTGTGTTTGTGTGTGTCTTTGTGTTTGTGTGTGTCTATCTCCGTGTGTGTATGTGTGTGTGTGAGTATCTGTTAGTGTGTGTATGTGTGTGTGTGTGTGTGTGTGTTTGTGTGTCTATCTGTGTGTGTGTGTGTGTCTATAGATCTGTGTGTGTGTGTGTTTGTGTGTCTATCTGTGTGTGTGTGTGTGTCTATCAGTCTGTGTGCGTGTTTGTGTGTGTCTATCTGTGTGTGTTTGTGTGTGTGACTGTGTGTGTGTCTATCTGTGTGTGTGTGTGAGTGTCTATCTATCTGTGTTTGTGTGTGTCTATCTGTGTGTGTGTCAATCTGTGTGTGTGCTTGAGCGTGTGGGTCTATCTGTGTGTGTGTGTTTGCGTGTGTGTGTCTATCTGTGTGTGTGTGTCTATCTGTGTGTGTGTGTATGTATCTGTGTCTATCTGTGTGTGTGTGTGTGTCTATCTGTGTGTGTGTGTGTTTGGGTGTGTCTATCTGTGTGTGTTTGTGTGTGTGTGTGTGTGTGTGTGTGTCTATCGGTGTGTGTGTGTGTGTGTTTGTGTGTGTGTGTGTGTGTGTGTCTGTGTGTGTGTCTGTGTGTGTGTGTCTGTGTGTGCCCATCTGTGTGTGTGTGTGTGTGCATGTGTGTGTGTGTGTGTGTGTGTGTGTGTGTGAGTGAGTGTTTCTATCTGTCAGTGTTAGTGTGTGTCTTTGTGTTTGTGTGTGTCTATCTCTGTGTGTGTCTGTGTGTGTGTCTACCTGACTGTGTGTGTGTGTGTCTATCTGTTTGTGTGTATGTGTTTGTTTGTTTGTTTCTATCTGTGTGTGTGTGTCTATCTTTGTGTGTGTGTGTGTCTATGTGTGTGCGTGTCTATCTGTGTGCGTGTATCTGTGTGTGTGTGTCTATCTGTGTGTGTCTGTGTGTATGTGTGTGTTTGTGTGTGTGTGTTTTTGTGTGTGTGTGTGTGTGTGTCTATCTGTGTGTGTTTGTGTGTGTGTGTGTCTATCTGTGTGTTTGTGTGTGTTTGTTTCTATCTGTGTGCATGTGTCTATCTGTGTGTGTGTCTATCTGTCTGTTTGTGTGTGTCCATCTATGTGTGGGTGTGTCTTTGTGTCTATCTGTGTGTGTGTGTGTCTATCTGTTTGTGTGTGTGTGTCTACCTATGTGTGGGTGTGTGCGTATCTTTCTGTGTGTGTGTCTATCTGTGTGTGTGTCTATCTGTGTGTGTGTGTCTATCTGTGTGCTTGTGTGTCTATCTCTGTGTGTTTGTATGTGTCTGTGTGTGTGTCTGTGTGTGTGTGTGGGCAGAACTTTGAGCTCAGCAGACGGATACGGTCCGCGGGATCGGGAGCACCTGGGAAACGGGCCACTGCCTGCAATTGACCCTCGACTCTGATTTTACGCTGGGGGGACAATTAAGGCCGGCCCAGTGTGAAATGGGGCTCCCCACTGGTCAGGAAGTGCCGAGCCTGTTAGCCTGTGTATGTGTTTGTGTTTGTGTGTATGTCTCTATCTGTGTATGTGTGTGTCTATATGTGTGTGTGTGTCTGTGTCTATCTGGGTGTGTGTGTGTGTCTCTATCTATCTGTGTGTGTGTGTGTGTCTGTGCGTGTTTGTCTATCTGTGCGTGTGTGTCTATCTGTGTGTGTGTCTATCTGTCTGTGTGTGAGTGTCTATATGTGTGTGTGTATGTGTGTGTTTGTTTGTTTCTATTCGTGTGTGTGTGTGTCGATCTGTGTTTGTGTGTGTGTCTGTGAGTGTGTGTGTGTGTGTCTATCTGTGTGTGTGTATCTGTGTGTATGCGTCTATCTGTGTGTGTCTGTGTGTCTGTGTGTGTTTGCGTGTGTGTGTGTCTATCTGTGTGTGTGTGTGTGTGTGTGTGAGTGTGTCTATCTCTCTGTGTTTGTGAGTGTTTTTGTGTTTGTGTGTGTCTATCTCTGTGTGTGTATGTGTGTGTGTGAGTATCTGTGTGTGTGTGTGTCTATCTGTGTGTGTGTGTGTGTGCCTATCTATGTTTGATTGTGTGTGTGTCTGTGTGTGTGTCTATCTGTCTGTGTGTGTGTATGTGTGTGTTTGTTTGTTTCTATCTGTGTGTGTGTGTCTATCTTTGTGTGTGTGTGTGTGAATATGTGTCTGTGTGTCTATCTGTGTGCGTGTATCTGTGTGTGTGTGTCTATCTGTGTGTGTCTGTCTGTATGTGTGTGTGTTTGTGTGTGTGTGTTTGTGTCTATCTGTTTGTGTGTGTGTGTGTGTGTGTCTATCTGTGAGTGTGTGTGTCTATCTGTCTGTGTGCATGTTTGGGTGTGTCTATCTGTGTGTGTTTGTGTGTGTGTCTGTGTGTGTGTCTATCTGTGTGTGTGTGTGAGTGTCTATCTATCTGTGTTTGTGTGTGTCTATCTGTCTGTGTGTCAATCTGTGTCTTTGTTTGTGCATGTGGGTCTATCTGTGTGTGTGTTTATGTGTGTGTGTCTAGCTGTGTGTGTGTGTCTATCTGTGTGGGTGTGTATGTATCTGTGTCTATCTGTGTGTGTGTGTGTGTCTATCTGTGTGTGTGTGTGTTTGGGTGTGTCTATCTGTGTGTGTGTGTGTGTGTGTGTGTGTGTCTATCTGTGTGTGTGTGTGTGAGTTTATCTGTGTGTGTGTGGGTATGTATCTGTTTGTATGTGTCTCTCTGTGTGTGAGTTTGTGTGTCTATCTTGCGTGTGTGTGGATGTCTATCTGTGTGCATGTGTCGACATGTGCGTGTGCTTGTGTATGTGTGTCTTTGTGTGTGTGTCTATCTGTGTGTGTGTGTGTCTATCTGTCTTTGTGCTTGTTTTTGTGTGTCTATCTGTGTGTGTGTGTGAGTGTCTATCTATCTGTGTTTGTTTGTGTCTATCTGCGTGTGTGTCAATCTGTGTGTGTGTTTGTGTGTGTGTGTCTATCTGTGTGTGTGTCTATCTGTGTGTGTGTGTGTATGTATCTGTGTCTATCTGTGTGTGAGTGTGTGTCTATCTGTGTGTGTTTGGGTGTGTCTATCTGTTTGTGTTTGTGTGTATGTATGTCTGTGTGTGTGTCTATCTGTTTGTGTGTGTGTGTCTGTGTGTGTGTCTGTGTGTGTGTGTGTGTGTATGTGTGTGTGTGTGTGTGTGTGCCCATCTGTGTGTGTGTGTGAGAATGTGTCTATCTGTCTGTGTTTGTGTGTGTCTTTGTGTTTGTGTGTGTCTATCTCCGTGTGTGTATGTGTGTGTGTGAGTATCTGTTAGTGTGTGTGTGTGTGTGTGTGTGTGTGTGTGTTTGTGTGTCTATCTGTGTGTGTGTGTGTGTCTATAGATCTGTGTGTGTGTGTGTTTGTGTGTCTATCTGTGTGTGTGTGTGTGTGTCTATCAGTCTGTGTGCGTGTTTGTGTGTGTCTATCTGTGTGTGTTTGTGTATGTGACTGTGTGTGTGTCTATCTGTGTGTGTGTGTGAGTGTCTATCTATCTGTGTTTGTGTGTGTCTATCTGTGTGTGTGTCAATCTGTGTGTGTGCTTGAGCGTGTGGGTCTATCTGTGTGTGTGTGTTTGCGTGTGTGTGTCTATCTGTGTGTGTGTGTCTATCTGTGTGTGTGTGTATGTATCTGTGTCTATCTGTGTGTGTGTGTGTGTCTATCTGTGTGTGTGTGTGTTTGGGTGTGTCTATCTGTGTGTGTTTGTGTGTGTGTGTGTGTGTGTGTGTGTGTGTCTATCGGTGTGTGTGTGTGTGTGTTTGTGTGTGTGTGTGTGTGTGTGTCTGTGTGTGTGTCTGTGTGTGTGTGTCTGTGTGTGCCCATCTGTGTGTGTGTGTGTGTGCATGTGTGTGTGTGTGTGTGTGTGTGTGTGTGAGTGAGTGTTTCTATCTGTCAGTGTTAGTGTGTGTCTTTGTGTTTGTGTGTGTCTATCTCTGTGTGTGTCTGTGTGTGTGTCTACCTGACTGTGTGTGTGTGTGTCTATCTGTTTGTGTGTATGTGTTTGTTTGTTTGTTTCTATCTGTGTGTGTGTGTCTATCTTTGTGTGTGTGTGTGTCTATGTGTGTGCGTGTCTATCTGTGTGCGTGTATCTGTGTGTGTGTGTCTATCTGTGTGTGTCTGTGTGTATGTGTGTGTTTGTGTGTGTGTGTTTTTGTGTGTGTGTGTGTGTGTGTCTATCTGTGTGTGTTTGTGTGTGTGTGTGTCTATCTGTGTGTTTGTGTGTGTTTGTTTCTATCTGTGTGCATGTGTCTATCTGTGTGTGTGTCTATCTGTCTGTTTGTGTGTGTCTATCTATGTGTGGGTGTGTCTTTGTGTCTATCTGTGTGTGTGTGTGTCTATCTGTTTGTGTGTGTGTGTCTACCTATGTGTGGGTGTGTGCGTATCTTTCTGTGTGTGTGTCTATCTGTGTGTGTGTCTATCTGTGTGTGTGTGTCTATCTGTGTGCTTGTGTGTCTATCTCTGTGTGTTTGTGTGTGTCTGTGTGTGTGTCTGTGTGTGTGTGTGGGCAGAAATTTGAGCTCAGCAGACGGATACGGTCCGCGGGATCGGGAGCACCTGGGAAACGGGCCACTGCCTGCAATCGACCCTCGACTCTGATTTTACGCTGGGGGGACAATTAAGGCCGGCCCAGTGTGAAATGGGGCTCCCCACTGGTCAGGAAGGGCCGGGCCTGTTAGCCTGTGTGTGTGTTTGTGTTTGTGTGTATGTCTCTATCTGTGTATGTGTGTGTCTATATGTGTGTGTGTGTGTGTGTGTCTATCTGGGTGTGTGTGTGTTTGTCTATCTATCTGTGTGTGTGTGTGTCTGTGTGTGTTTGTCTATCTGTGCGTGTGTGTCTATCTGTGTGTGTGTCTATCTGTCTGTGTGTGTGTGTCTATATGTGTGTGTGTATGTGTGTGTTTGTTTGTTTCTATTCGTGTGTGTGTGTGTCGATCTGTGTTTGTGTGTGTGTCTGTGAGTGTGTGTGCGTGTGTGTGTCTATCTGTGTGTGTGTATCTGTGTGTATGCGTCTATCTGTGTGTGTCTGTGTGTCTGTGTGTGTTTGTGTGTGTGTGTGTCTATCTGTGTGTGTGTGTGTCTATCTGTGTGTTTGTGTGTGTTTGTTTCTATCCGTGTGTGTGTGTGTTTATCTGTGTGTGTGTGTGTATTTGTGTCTATGTGTGTGTGTGTCTATCGGTGTGTGTTTGTGTGTGTCTATCTGTGTTTGTGTGTGTCTATCTGTGTGTGTGTGCGTGTCTATCTCTGTGTGTGTGTGTGTGTGTCTATCTGTGTGTGTGTGTCTATCTGTGTGTGTGTGTGTCTTTGTGTCTATCTGTGTGTGTGTCTATCTGTCTGTGTGTGTGTGTCTATATGTGTGTGTGTATGTGTGTGTTTGTTTGTTTCTATTCGTGTGTGTGTGTGTCGATCTGTGTTTGTGTGTGTGTGTGTGAGTGTGTGTGTGTGTGTCTATCTGTGTGTGTGTATCTGTGTGTATGCGTCTATCTGTGTGTGTCTGTGTGTCTGTGTGTGTTTGCGTGTGTGTGTCTATCTGTGTGTGTGTGTGTGTGTGTGAGTGTGTCTATCTCTCTGTGTTTGTGAGTGTTTTTGTGTTTGTGTGTGTCTATCTCTGTGTGTGTATGTGTGTGTGTGAGTATCTGTGTGTGTGTGTGTCTATCTGTGTGTGTGTGTGTGTGCCTATCTATGTTTGATTGTGTGTGTGTCTGTGTGTGTGTCTATCTGTCTGTGTGTGTGTATGTGTGTGTTTGTTTGTTTCTATCTGTTTGTGTGTGTCTATCTTTGTGTGTGTGTGTGTGAATATGTGTGTGTGTGTCTATCTGTGTGCGTGTATCTGTGTGTGTGTGTCTATCTGTGTGTGTCTGTGTGTATGTGTGTGTGTTTGTGAGTGTGTGTTTGTGTCTATCTGTTTGTGTGTGTGTGTGTGTGTGTCTATCTGTGAGTGTGTGTGTCTATCTGTCTGTGTGCGTGTTTGGGTGTGTCTATCTGTGTGTGTTTGTGTGTGTGTCTGTGTTTGTGTCTATCTGTGTGTGTGTGTGAGTGTCTATCTATCTGTGTTTGTGTGTGTCTATCTGTCTGTGTGTCAATCTGTGTGTGTGTTTGTGCGTGTGGGTCTATCTGTGTGTGTGTTTGTGTGTGTGTGTCTAGCTGTGTGTGTGTCTATCTGTGTGTGTGTGTATGTATTTGTGTCTATCTGTGTGTGTGTGTGTGTGTCTATCTGTGTGTGTGTGTGTGAGTTTATCTGTGTGTGTGTGGGTATGTATCTGTTTGTATGTGTCTATCTGTGTGTGAGTGTGTGTGTCTATCTTGCGTGTGTGTGGATGTCTATCTGTGTGCATGTGTCGACATGTGCGTGTGCTTGTGTATGTGTGTCTTTGTGTGTGTGTCTATCTGTGTGTGTGTGTCTATCTGTCTTTGTGCTTGTTTTTGTGTGTCTATCTGTGTGTGTTTGTGTGTGTGTCTGTGTGTGTGTCTAACTGTGTGTGTGTGTGAGTGTCTATCTATCTGTGTTTGTGTGTGTCTATCTGTGTGTGTGTCAATCTGTGTGTGTGTTTGTGTATGTGTGTCTATCTGTGTGTGTGTCTATCTGTGTGTGTGTGTATGTATCTGTGTCTATCTGTGTGTGTATGTGTCTATCTGTGTGTGAGTGTGTGTGTCTATCTTGTCTGTTTGTGGATGTCTATCTGTGTGCATGTGTCTACATCTCTGTGTGCTTTTGTATGTTTGGCTATCTGTGTGTGTGTGTGTCTATCTGTGTGTATGTGTGTCTATCTGTGTGTGTGCATGTTTGGGTGTGTCTACCAGTGTGTGTTTGTGTGTGTGTCTGTGTGTGTGTCTATCTGTGTGTGTGTGTCTATCTGTGTTTTTGTGTGTTTGTGTTTGTCTGTGTGTGTGTCTGTGCGTGTGTGTGTCTGTGTGTGCCTGTCTGTGTGTGTGTGTATGTATCTGTGTGTGTGTGTGTGTCTATCTGTGTGTGTGTGTGTTTGGGTGTGTCTATCTGTGTGTGTTTGTGTGTGAGTGTGTCTGTGTGTGTGTCTATCTGTGTGTGTGTGTGTTTGTGTGTGTCTGTGTGTGTGTCTGTGTGTGTGTGTGTCTGTGTGTGCCCATCTGTGTGTGTGTGTGTGTGTGTGTGTGTGTGTGAGTGTGTCTATCTCTCTGTGTTTGTGAGTGTTTTTGTGTTTGTGTGTGTCTATCTCTGTTTGTGTATGTGTGTGTGTGAGTATCTGTGTGTGTGTGTGTCTATCTGTGTGTGTGTGTGTGTGCCTATCTATGTTTGATTGTGTGTGTGACTGTGTGTGTGTCTATCTGTCTGTGTGTGTGTATGTGTGTGTTTGTTTGTTTCTATCTGTGTGTGTGTGTCTATCTTTGTGTGTGTGTGTGTGACTATGTGTGTGTATGTCTATCTGTGTGCGTGTATCTGTGTGTGTGTGTCTATCTGTGTGTGTCTGTGTGTATGTGTGTGTGTTTGTGTGTGTGTGTTTGTGTGTGTTTTTGTGTGTGTGTGTGTGTCTATCTGTGAGTGTGTGTGTCTATCTGTCTGTGTCCGTCTTTGGGTGTGTCTATCTGTGTGTGTTTGTGTGTGTGTCTGTGTGTGTGTCTATCTGTGTGTGTGTGTGAGTGTCTATCTATCTGTGTTTGTGTGTGTCTATCTGTCTGTGTGTCAATCTGTGTGTGTGTTTGTGCGTGTGGGTCTATCTGTGTGTGTGTTTGTGTGTGTCTATCTGTGTGTGTGTCTATCTGTGTGTGTGTGTATGTATCTGTGTCTATCTGTGTGTGTGTGTGTGTCTATCTGTGTGTGTGTGTGTTTGGGTGTGTCTATCTGTGTGTGTGTGTGTGTGTGTGTGTCTATCTGTGTGTGTGAGTTTATCTGTGTGTGTGTGTGTGTATGTATCTGTTTGTATGTGTCTATCTGTGTGTGAGTGTGTGTCTATCTTGCGTGTGTGTGGATGTCTATCTGTGTGCATGTGTCGACATGTGCGTGTGCTTGTGTATGTGTGTCTTTGTGTGTGTGTCTATCTGTGTGTGTGTGTGTCTATCTGTCTTTGTGCTTGTTTTTGTGTGTCTATCTGTGTGTGTTTGTGTGTGTGTCTGTGCGTGTGTCTATCTGTGTGTGTGTTTGTGTGTGTGTCTATCTATCTGTGTTTGTTTGTGTCTATCTGTGTGTGTGTCAATCTGTGTGTGTGTTTGTGTGTGTGTGTCTATCTGTGTGTGTGTCTATCTGTGTGTGTGTGTATGTATCTGTGTCTATCTGTGTGTGTGTGTCTACCTGTGTGTGTTTGGGTGTGTCTACCAGTGTGTGTTTGTGTGTGTGTCTGTGTGTGTGTCTATCTGTGTGTGTGTGTCTATCTGTGTTTTTGTGTGTTTGTGTTTGTCTGTGTGTGTGTCTGTGCGTGTGTGTGTCTGTGTGTGCCTGTC
This sequence comes from Carcharodon carcharias, assembly GCF_017639515.1. Lineage (NCBI taxonomy): Eukaryota > Metazoa > Chordata > Chondrichthyes > Lamniformes > Lamnidae > Carcharodon > Carcharodon carcharias. The sequence goes on from NC_054471.1 coordinate 161,662,741, forward strand.
TGTGTGTGTGTGTATGTATCTGTGTGTGTGTGTGTGTCTATCTGTGTGTGTGTGTGTTTGGGTGTGTCTATCTGTGTGTGTTTGTGTGTGAGTGTGTCTGTGTGTGTGTCTATCTGTGTGTGTGTGTGTTTGTGTGTGTCTGTGTGTGTGTCTGTGTGTGTGTGTGTCTGTGTGTGCCCATCTGTGTGTGTGTGTGTGTGTGTGTGTGTGTGTGAGTGTGTCTATCTCTCTGTGTTTGTGAGTGTTTTTTTGTTTGTGTGTGTCTATCTCTGTTTGTGTATGTGTGTGTGTGAGTATCTGTGTGTGTGTGTGTCTATCTGTGTGTGTGTGTGTGTGCCTATCTATGTTTGATTGTGTGTGTGACTGTGTGTGTGTCTATCTGTCTGTGTGTGTGTATGTGTGTGTTTGTTTGTTTCTATCTGTGTGTGTGTGTCTATCTTTGTGTGTGTGTGTGTGACTATGTGTGTGTATGTCTATCTGTGTGCGTGTATCTGTGTGTGTGTGTCTATCTGTGTGTGTCTGTGTGTATGTGTGTGTGTTTGTGTGTGTGTGTTTGTGTGTGTTTTTGTGTGTGTGTGTGTGTCTATCTGTGAGTGTGTGTGTCTATCTGTCTGTGTCCGTCTTTGGGTGTGTCTATCTGTGTGTGTTTGTGTGTGTGTCTGTGTGTGTGTCTATCTGTGTGTGTGTGTGAGTGTCTATCTATCTGTGTTTGTGTGTGTCTATCTGTCTGTGTGTCAATCTGTGTGTGTGTTTGTGCGTGTGGGTCTATCTGTGTGTGTGTTTGTGTGTGTCTATCTGTGTGTGTGTCTATCTGTGTGTGTGTGTATGTATCTGTGTCTATCTGTGTGTGTGTGTGTGTCTATCTGTGTGTGTGTGTGTTTGGGTGTGTCTATCTGTGTGTGTGTGTGTGTGTGTGTGTCTATCTGTGTGTGTGAGTTTATCTGTGTGTGTGTGTGTGTATGTATCTGTTTGTATGTGTCTATCTGTGTGTGAGTGTGTGTCTATCTTGCGTGTGTGTGGATGTCTATCTGTGTGCATGTGTCGACATGTGCGTGTGCTTGTGTATGTGTGTCTTTGTGTGTGTGTCTATCTGTGTGTGTGTGTGTCTATCTGTCTTTGTGCTTGTTTTTGTGTGTCTATCTGTGTGTGTTTGTGTGTGTGTCTGTGCGTGTGTCTATCTGTGTGTGTGTTTGTGTGTGTGTCTATCTATCTGTGTTTGTTTGTGTCTATCTGTGTGTGTGTCAATCTGTGTGTGTGTTTGTGTGTGTGTGTCTATCTGTGTGTGTGTCTATCTGTGTGTGTGTGTATGTATCTGTGTCTATCTGTGTGTGTGTGTCTACCTGTGTGTGTTTGGGTGTGTCTATCAGTTTGTGTTTGTGTGTATGTGTGTCTGTGTGTGTGTCTATCTGTTTGTGTGTGAGTGTCTGTGTGTGTGTCTGTGTGTGTGTGTGTGTGTGTGTGTGTGTGTGTGTGTGCCCATCTGTGTGTGTGTGTGTGAGAATGTGTCTATCTGTCTGTGTTTGTGTGTGTCTTTGTGTTTGTGTGTGTCTATCGCCGTGTGTGTATGTGTGTGTGTGAGTATCTGTGTGTGTGTGTATGTGTGTGTGTGTGTGTGTGTGTCTATCTGTGAGTGTGTGTGTGTGTCTATAGATCTGTGTGTGTGTGAGTTTGTGTGATTATCTGTGTGTGTGTGTGTGTCTATCAGTCTGTGTGCGTGTTTGTGTGTGTCTATCTGTGTGTGTTTGTGTGTGTGTCTGTGTGTGTGTCTATCTGTGTGTGTGTGTGAGTGTCTATCTATCTGTGTTTGTGTGTGTCTATCTGTGTGTGTGTCAATCTGTGTGTGTGCTTGAGCGTGTGGGTCTATCTGTGTGTGTGTGTTTGCGTGTGTGTGTCTATCTGTGTGTGTGTCTATCTGTGTGTGTGTATGTATCTGTGTCTAACTGTGTGTGCGTGTGTGTCTATCTGTGTGTGTGTGTGTTTGGGTGTGTCTATCTGTGTGTGTTTGTTTGTGTGTGTGTGTGTGTGTGTCTATCGGTGTGTGTGTGTGTTTGTGTGTGTGTGTGTGTGTGTCTGTGTGTGTGTCTGTGTGTGTGTGTCTGTGTGTGCCCATCTGTGTGTGTGTGTGTGTGTGTGTGTGTGTGTGTGTGAGTGTTTCTATCTGTCAGTGTTTGTGTGTGTCTTTGTGTTTGTGTGTGTCTATCTCTGTGTGTGTCTGTGTGTGTGTCTACCTGTTTGTGTGTGTGTGTGTGTCTATCTGTTTGTGTGTATGTGTTTGTTTGTTTGTTTCTATCTGTGTGTGTGTGTCTATCTTTGTGTGTGTGTGTGTCTATGTGTGTGTGTGTCTATCTGTGTGCGTGTATCTGTGTGTGTGTGTCTATCTGTGTGTGTCGGTGTGTATGTGTGTGTGTGTGTGTGTGTGTCTATCTGTGTGTGGGTGTGTCTTTGTGTCTATCTGTGTGTGTGTGTGTCTATCTGTTTGTGTGTGTGTGTCTACCTATGTGTGGGTGTGTGCGTATCTTTCTGTGTGTGTGTCTATCTGTGTGTGTGTCTATCTGTGTGTGTGTGTCTATCTGTGTGCTTGTGTGTCTATCTCTGTGTGTTTGTGTGTGTCTGTGTGTGTGTCTGTGTGTGTGTGTGGGCAGAAATTTGAGCTCAGCAGACGGATACGGTCCGCGGGATCGGGAGCACCTGGGAAATGGGCCAATGCCTGCAATCGACCCTCGACTCTGATTTTACGCTGGGGGGACAATTAAGGCCGGCCCAGTGTGAAATGGGGCTCCCCACTGGTCAGGAAGTGCCGAGCCTGTTAGCCTGTGTGTGTGTTTGTGTTTGTGTGTATGTCTCTATCTGTGTATGTGTGTGTCTATATGTGTGTGTGTGTGTGTGTCTATCTGGGTGTGTGTGTGTGTGTCTATCTATCTGTGTGTGTGTGTGTGTGTCTGTGTGTGTTTGTCTATCTGTGCGTGTGTGTCTATCTGTGTGTGTGTCTATCTGTCTGTGTGTGTGTGTCTATATGTGTGTGTGTATGTGTGTGTTTGTTTGTTTCTATTCGTGTGTGTGTGTCGATCTGTGTTTGTGTGTGTGTCTGTGAGTGTGTGTGTGTGTCTATCTGTGTGTGTGTATCTGTGTGTATGCGTCTATCTGTGTGTGTCTGTGTGTCTGTGTGTGTTTGCGTGTGTGTGTGTCTATATGTGTGTGTGTGTGTGTGTGAGTGTGTCTATCTCTCTGTGTTTGTGAGTGTTTTTGTGTTTGTGTGTGTCTATCTCTGTGTGTGTATGTGTGTGTGTGGGTATCTGTGTGTGTGTGTGTGTGCCTATCTATGTTTGATTGTGTGTGTGTCTGTGTGTGTGTCTATCTGTCTGTGTGTGTGTATGTGTGTGTTTGTTTGTTTCTATCTGTGTGTGTGTGTCTATCTTTGTGTGTGTGTGTGAATATGTGTGTGTGTGTCTATCTGTGTGCGTTTATCTGTGTGTGTGTGTCTATCTGTGTGTGTCTGTGTGTATGTGTGTGTGTTTGTGTGTGTGTGTTTGTGTCTATCTGTTTGTGTGTGTGTGTGTGTGTCTATCTGTGAGTGTGTGTGTCTATCTGTCTGTGTGCATGTTTGGGTGTGTCTATCTGTGTGTGTTTGTGTGTGTGTCTGTGTGTGTGTCTATCTGTGTGTGTGTGTGAGTGTCTATCTATCTGTGTTTGTGTGTGTCTATCTGTCTGTGTGTCAATCTGTGTGTGTGTTTGTGCGTGTGGGTCTATCTGTGTGTGTGTTTGTGTGTGTGTGTCTATCTGTGTGTGTGTCTATCTGTGTGTGTGTGTATGTATCTGTGTCTATCTGTGTGTGTGTGTGTGTGTCTATCTGTGTGTGTGTGTGTTTGGGTGTGTCTATCTCTGTGTGTGTGTGTGTGTGTGTCTATCTGTGTGTGTGTGTGTGAGTTTATCTGTGTGTGTGTGGGTATGTATCTGTTTGTATGTGTCTATCTGCGTGTGAGTGTGTGTGTCTATCCTGCGTGTGTGTGGATGTCTATCTGTGTGCATGTGTCGACATGTGCGTGTGCTTGTGTATGTGTGTCTTTGTGTGTGTGTCTATCTGTGTGTGTGTGTCTATCTGTCTTTGTGCTTGTTTTTGTGTGTCTATCTGTGTGTGTTTGTGAGTGTCTATCTATCTGTGTTTGTGTGTGTCTATCTGTGTGTGTGTTTGTGTGTGTGTCTATCTGTGTGTGTGTGTATGTATCTGTGTCTATCTGTGTGTGTGTGTGTCTATCTGTGTGTGTTTGGGTGTGTCTATCTGTTTGTGTTTGTGTGTATGTGTGTCTGTGTGTGTGTCTATCTGTTTGTGTGTGAGTGTCTGTGTGTGTGTCTGTGTGTGTGTGTGTGTGTGTGTGTGTGTGTGTGCCCATCTGTGTGTGTGTGTGTGAGAATGTGTCTATCTGTCTGTGTTTGTGTGTGTCTTTGTGTTTGTGTGTGTCTATCTCTGTGTGTGTATGTGTGTGTGTGAGTATCTGTGTGTGTGTGTATGTGTGTGTGTGTGTGTGTGTGTGTGTGTGTCTATCTGTGTGTGTGTGTGTGTGTCTATAGATCTGTGTGTGTGTGTGTTTGTGTGTCTATCTCTGTGTGTGTGTGTGTCTATCAGTCTGTGTGCGTGTTTGTGTGTGTCTATCTGTGTGTGTTTGTGTGTGTGTCTGTGTGTGTGTCTATCTGTGTGTGTGTGTGAGTGTCTATCTATCTGTGTTTGTGTGTGTCTATCTGTGTGTGTGTCAATCTGTGTGTGTGCTTGAGCGTGTGGGTCTATCTGTGTGTGTGTGTTTGCGTGTGTGTGTCTATCTGTGTGTGTGTCTCTCTGTGTGTGTGTGTGTATGTATCTGTGTCTATCTGTGTGTGCGCGTGTGTCTATCTGTGTGCGTGTGTGTTTGGGTGCGTCTATCTGTGTGTGTTTGTGTGTGTGTGTGTGTGTGTGTGTGTGTCTATCGGTGTGTGTGTGTGTGTGTGTTTGTGTGTGTGTGTGTGTGTGTGTCTGTGTGTGTCTGTGTGTGTGTGTCTGTGTGTGCCCATCTGTGTGTGTGTGTGTGTGTGTGTGTGTGTGTTTCTATCTGTCAGTGTTTGTGTGTGTCTTTGTGTTTGTGTGTGTCTATCTCTGTGTGTGTCTGTGTGTGTGTCTACCTGTCTGTGTGTGTGTGTGTGTCTATCTGTTTGTGTGTATGTGTTTGTTTGTTTGTTTCTATCAGTGTGTGTGTGTCTATCTTTGTGTGTGTGTGTGTGTCTATGTGTGTGTGTGTCTATCTGTGTGCGTGTATCTGTGTGTGTGTGTCTATCTGTGTGTGTCTGTGTGTATGTGTGTGTGTTTGTGTGTGTGTGTTTTTGTGTGTGTGTGTGTCTATCTGTGTGTGTGTGTGTGTGTGTGTGTGTGTCTATCTGTGTGTTTGTGTGTGTTTGTTTCTATCTGTGTGCATGTGTCTATCTGTGTGTGTGTCTTTCTGTCTGTTTGTGTGTGTCTATCTGTGTGTGGGTGTGTCTTTGTGTCTATCTGTGTGTGTGTGAGTCTATCTGTTTGTGTGTGTGTGTCTACCTATGTGTGGGTGTGTGCGTATCTTTCTGTGTGTGTGTCTATCTGTGTGTGTGTCTGTGTGTGTGTGTGTGTGTGTGTTTGTGTGTGTGCCCATCTGTGTGTGTGTGTGTGAGAATGTGTCTATCTGTCTGTGTTTGTGTGTGTCTTTGTGTTTGTGTGTGTCTATCTCCGTGTGTGTATGTGTGTGTGTGAGTATCTGTTAGTGTGTGTATGTGTGTGTGTGTGTGTGTGTTTGTGTGTCTATCTGTGTGTGTGTGTGTGTCTATAGATCTGTGTGTGTGGGTGTTTGTGTGTCTATCTGTGTGTGTGTGTGTGTCTATCAGTCTGTGTGCGTGTTTGTGTGTGTCTATCTGTGTGTGTTTGTGTGTGTGACTGTGTGTGTGTCTATCTGTGTGTGTGTGTGAGTGTCTATCTATCTGTGTTTGTGTGTGTCTATCTGTGTGTGTGTCAATCTGTGCGTGTGCTTGAGCGTGTGGGTCTATCTGTGTGTGTGTGTTTGCGTGTGTGTGTATCTGTGTGTGTGTCTATCTGTGTGTGTGTGTATGTATCTGTGTCTATCTGTGTGTGTGTGTGTGTCTATCTGTGTGTGTGTGTGTTTGGGTGTGTCTATCTGTGTGTGTTTGTGTGTGTGTGTGTGTGTGTGTGTGTCTATCGGTGTGTGTGTGTGTGTGTTTGTGTGTGTGTGTGTGTGTGTCTGTGTGTGTGTCTGTGTGTGTGTGTCTGTGTGTGCCCATCTGTGTGTGTGTGTGTGTGTATGTGTGTGTGTGTGTGTGTGTGTGTGTGTGAGAGTGAGTGTTTCTATCTGTCAGTGTTAGTGTGTGTCTTTGTGTTTGTGTGTGTCTATCTCTGTGTGTGTCTGTGTGTGTGTCTACCTGACTGTGTGTGTGTGTGTCTATCTGTTTGTGTGTATGTGTTTGTTTGTTTGTTTCTATCTGTGTGTGTGTGTCTATCTTTGTGTGTGTGTGTGTCTATGTGTGTGTGTGTCTATCTGTGTGCGTGTATCTGTGTGTGTGTGTCTATCTGTGTGTGTCTGTGTGTATGTGTGTGTGTTTGTGTGTGTGTGTTTTTGTGTGTGTGTGTGTGTCTATCTGTGTGTGTGTGTGTGTGTGTGTGTGTCTATATGTGTGTGTGTGTGTGTGTGTCTATCTATCTGTGTGTGTGTGTGTCTGTGTGTGTTTGTCTATCTGTGCGTGTGTGTCTATCTGTGTGTGTGTCTATCTGTCTGTGTGTGTGCGTGTCTATATGTGTGTGTGTATGTGTGTGTTTGTTTGTTTCTATTCGTGTGTGTGTGTGTCGATCTGTGTTTGTGTGTGTGTCTGTGAGTGTGTGTGTGTGTGTGTGTCTATCTGTGTGTGTGTATCTGTGTGTATTTGTCTATCTGTGTGTGTCTGTGTGTCTGTGTGTGTTTGTGTGTGTGTGTGTCTATCTGTGTGTGTGTGTGTCTATCTGTGTGTTTGTGTGTGTTTGTTTCTATCCGTGTGTGTGTGTGTTTATCTGTGTGTGTGTGTGTATTTGTGTCTATGTGTGTGTGTGTCTATCTGTGTGTGTTTGTGTGTGTCTATCTGTGTTTGTGTGTGTCTATCTGTGTGTGTGTGCGTGTCTATCTCTGTGTGTGTGTGTGTGTGTGTCTATCTGTGTGTGTGTGTCTATCTGTGTGTGTGTGTGTCTTTGTGTCTATCTGTGTGTGTGTCTATCTGTCTGTGTGTGTGTGTCTATATGTGTGTGTGTATGTGTGTGTTTGTTTGTTTCTATTCATGTGTGTGTGTGTCGATCTGTGTTTGTGTGTGTGTCTGTGAGTGTGTGTGTGTGTCTATCTGTGTGTGTGTATCTGTGTGTATGCGTCTATCTGTGTGTGTCTGTGTGTCTGTGTGTGTTTGCGTGTGTGTGTCTATCTGTGTGTGTGTGTGTGTGTGTGTGTGTGAGTGTGTCCATCTCTCTGTTTGTGAGTGTTTTTGTGTTTGTGTGTGTCTATCTCTGTGTGTGTATGTGTGTGTGTGAGTATCTGTGTGTGTGTGTGTCTATCTGTGTGTGTGTGTGGGCCTATCTATGTTTGATTGTGTGTGTGTCTGTGTGTGTGTCTAACTGTCTGTGTGTGTGTATGAGTGTGTTTGTTTGTTTCTATCTGTGTGTGTGTGTCTATCTTTGTGTGTGTGTGTGTGAATATGTGTGTGTGTGTCTATCTGTGTGCGTGTATCTGTGTGTGTGTGTCTATCTGTGTGTGTCTGTGTGTATGTGTGTGTGTTTGTGTGTGTGTGTTTGTGTCTATCTGTTTGTGTGTGTGTGTGTGTGTGTCTATCTGTGAGTGTGTGTGTCTATCTGTCTGTGTGCATGTTTGGGTGTGTCTATCTGTGTGTGTTTGTGTGTGTGTCTGTGTTTGTGTCTATCTGTGTGTGTGTGTGAGTGTCTATCTATCTGTGTTTGTGTGTGTCTATCTGTCTGTGTGTCAATCTGTGTGTGTGTTTGTGCGTGTGGGTCTATCTGTGTGTGTGTTTGTGTGTGTGTGTCTATCTGTGTGTGTGTCTATCTGTGTGTGTGTATATGTATTTGTGTCTATCTGTGTGTGTGTGTGTGTCTATCTGTGTGTGTGTGTGTTTGGGTGTGTCTATCTCTGAGTGTGTGTGTGTGTGTCTATCTGTGTGTGTGTGTGTGAGTTTATCTGTGTGTGTGTGGGTATGTATCTGTTTGTATGTGTCTATCTGTGTGTGAGTGTGTGTGTCTATCTTGCGTGTGTGTGGATGTCTATCTGTGTGCATGTGTCGACATGTGCGTGTGCTTGTGTATGTGTGTCTTTGTGTGTGTGTCTATCTGTGTGTGTGTGTCTATCTGTCTTTGTGCTTGTTTTTGTGTGTCTATCTGTGTGTGTTTGTGTGTGTGTCTGTGTGTGTGTCTAACTGTGTGTGTGTGTGAGTGTCTATCTATCTGTGTTTGTGTGTGTCTATCTGTGTGTGTGTCAATCTGTGTGTGTGTTTGTGTATGTGTGTCTATCTGTGTGTGTGTCTATCTGTGTGTGTGTGTATGTATCTGTGTCTATCTGTGTGTGTATGTGTCTATCTGTGTGTGAGTGTGTGTGTCTATCTTGTCTGTTTGTGGATGTCTATCTGTGTGCATGTGTCTACATCTCTGTGTGCTTCTGTATGTTTGGCTATCTGTGTGTGTGTGTGTCTATCTGTGTGTATGTGTGTCTATCTGTGTGTGTGCATGTTTGGGTGTGTCTACCAGTGTGTGTTTGTGTGTGTGTCTGTGTGTGTGTCTATCTGTGTGTGTGTGTCTATCTGTGTTTTTGTGTGTTTGTGTTTGTCTGTGTGTGTGTCTGTGCGTGTGTGTGTCTGTGTGTGCCTGTCTGTGTGTGTGTGTATGTATCTGTGTGTGTGTGTGTGTCTATCTGTGTGTGTGTGTGTTTGGGTGTGTCTATCTGTGTGTGTTTGTGTGTGAGTGTGTCTGTGTGTGTGTCTATCTGTGTGTGTGTGTGTTTGTGTGTGTCTGTGTGTGTGTCTGTGTGTGTGTGTGTCTGTGTGTGCCCATCTGTGTGTGTGTGTGTGTGTGTGTGTGTGTGTGTGTGTGAGTGTGTCTATCTCTCTGTGTTTGTGAGTGTTTTTGTGTTTGTGTGTGTCTATCTCTGTTTGTGTATGTGTGTGTGTGAGTATCTGTGTGTGTGTGTGTCTAACTGTGTGTGTGTGTGTGTGCCTATCTATGTTTGATTGTGTGTGTGACTGTGTGTGTGTCTATCTGTCTGTGTGTGTGTATGTGTGTGTTTGTTTGTTTCTATCTGTGTGTGTGTGTCTATCTTTGTGTGTGTGTGTGTGACTATGTGTGTGTATGTCTATCTGTGTGCGTGTATCTGTGTGTGTGTGTCTATCTGTGTGTGTCTGTGTGTATGTGTGTGTGTTTGTGTGTGTGTGTTTGTGTGTGTTTTTGTGTGTGTGTGTGTGTCTATCTGTGAGTGTGTGTGTCTATCTGTCTGTGTCCGTCTTTGGGTGTGTCTATCTGTGTGTGTTTGTGTGTGTGTCTGTGTGTGTGTCTATCTGTGTGTGTGTGTGAGTGTCTATCTATCTGTGTTTGTGTGTGTCTATCTGTCTGTGTGTCAATCTGTGTGTGTGTTTGTGCGTGTGGGTCTATCTGTGTGTGTGTTTGTGTGTGTCTATCTGTGTGTGTGTCTATCTGTGTGTGTGTGTATGTATCTGTGTCTATCTGTGTGTGTGTGTGTGTCTATCTGTGTGTGTGTGTGTTTGGGTGTGTCTATCTGTGTGTGTGTGTGTGTGTGTGTGTCTATCTGTGTGTGAGTTTATCTGTGTGTGTGTGTGTGTATGTATCTGTTTGTATGTGTCTATCTGTGTGTGAGTGTGTGTCTATCTTGCGTGTGTGTGGATGTCTATCTGTGTGCATGTGTCGACATGTGCGTGTGCTTGTGTATGTGTGTCTTTGTGTGTGTGTCTATCTGTGTGTGTGTGTGTCTATCTGTCTTTGTGCTTGTTTTTGTGTGTCTATCTGTGTGTGTTTGTGTGTGTGTCTGTGCGTGTGTCTATCTGTGTGTGTGTTTGTGTGTGTGTCTATCTATCTGTGTTTGTTTGTGTCTATCTGTGTGTGTGTCAATCTGTGTGTGTGTTTGTGTGTGTGTGTCTATCTGTGTGTGTGTCTATCTGTGTGTGTGTGTATGTATCTGTGTCTATCTGTGTGTGTGTGTGTGTCTACCTGTGTGTGTTTGGGTGTGTCTATCAGTTTGTGTTTGTGTGTATGTGTGTCTGTGTGTGTGTCTATCTGTTTGTGTGTGAGTGTCTGTGTGTGTGTCTGTGTGTGTGTGTGTGTGTGTGTGTGTGTGTGTGTGCCCATCTGTGTGTGTGTGTGTGAGAATGTGTCTATCTGTCTGTGTTTGTGTGTGTCTTTGTGTTTGTGTGTGTCTATCGCCGTGTGTGTATGTGTGTGTGTGAGTATCTGTGTGTGTGTGTATGTGTGTGTGTGTGTGTGTGTGTGTCTATCTGTGAGTGTGTGTGTGTGTCTATAGATCTGTGTGTGTGTGAGTTTGTGTGATTATCTGTGTGTGTGTGTGTGTCTATCAGTCTGTGTGCGTGTTTGTGTGTGTCTATCTGTGTGTGTTTGTGTGTGTGTCTGTGTGTGTGTCTATCTGTGTGTGTGTGTGAGTGTCTATCTATCTGTGTTTGTGTGTGTCTATCTGTGTGTGTGTCAATCTGTGTGTGTGCTTGAGCGTGTGGGTCTATCTGTGTGTGTGTGTTTGCGTGTGTGTGTCTATCTGTGTGTGTGTCTATCTGTGTGTGTGTATGTATCTGTGTCTAACTGTGTGTGCGTGTGTGTCTATCTGTGTGTGTGTGTGTTTGGGTGTGTCTATCTGTGTGTGTTTGTGTGTGTGTGTGTGTGTGTGTGTCTATCGGTGTGTGTGTGTGTTTGTGTGTGTGTGTGTGTGTGTCTGTGTGTGTGTCTGTGTGTGTGTGTCTGTGTGTGCCCATCTGTGTGTGTGTGTGTGTGTGTGTGTGTGTGTGAGTGTTTCTATCTGTCAGTGTTTGTGTGTGTCTTTGTGTTTGTGTGTGTCTATCTCTGTGTGTGTCTGTGTGTGTGTCTACCTGTTTGTGTGTGTGTGTGTGTCTATCTGTTTGTGTGTATGTGTTTGTTTGTTTGTTTCTATCTGTGTGTGTGTGTCTATCTTTGTGTGTGTGTGTGTCTATGTGTGTGTGTGTCTATCTGTGTGCGTGTATCTGTGTGTGTGTGTCTATCTGTGTGTGTCGGTGTGTATGTGTGTGTGTGTGTGTCTATCTGTGTGTGGGTGTGTCTTTGTGTCTATCTGTGTGTGTGTGTGTCTATCTGTTTGTGTGTGTGTGTCTACCTATGTGTGGGTGTGTGCGTATCTTTCTGTGTGTGTGTCTATCTGTGTGTGTGTCTATCTGTGTGTGTGTGTCTATCTGTGTGCTTGTGTGTCTATCTCTGTGTGTTTGTGTGTGTCTGTGTGTGTGTCTGTGTGTGTGTGTGGGCAGAAATTTGAGCTCAGCAGACGGATACGGTCCGCGGGATCGGGAGCACCTGGGAAATGGGCCAATGCCTGCAATCGACCCTCGACTCTGATTTTACGCTGGGGGGACAATTAAGGCCGGCCCAGTGTGAAATGGGGCTCCCCACTGGTCAGGAAGTGCCGAGCCTGTTAGCCTGTGTGTGTGTTTGTGTTTGTGTGTATGTCTCTATCTGTGTATGTGTGTGTCTATATGTGTGTGTGTGTGTGTGTCTATCTGGGTGTGTGTGTGTGTGTCTATCTATCTGTGTGTGTGTGTGTGTCTGTGTGTGTTTGTCTATCTGTGCGTGTGTGTCTATCTGTGTGTGTGTCTATCTGTCTGTGTGTGTGTGTCTATATGTGTGTGTGTATGTGTGTGTTTGTTTGTTTCTATTCGTGTGTGTGTGTCGATCTGTGTTTGTGTGTGTGTCTGTGAGTGTGTGTGTGTGTGTCTATCTGTGTGTGTGTATCTGTGTGTATGCGTCTATCTGTGTGTGTCTGTGTGTCTGTGTGTGTTTGCGTGTGTGTGTGTCTATCTGTGTGTGTGTGTGTGTGTGTGTGAGTGTGTCTATCTCTCTGTGTTTGTGAGTGTTTTTGTGTTTGTGTGTGTCTATCTCTGTGTGTGTATGTGTGTGTGTGGGTATCTGTGTGTGTGTGTGTGTGCCTATCTATGTTTGATTGTGTGTGTGTCTGTGTGTGTGTCTATCTGTCTGTGTGTGTGTATGTGTGTGTTTGTTTGTTTCTATCTGTGTGTGTGTGTCTATCTTTGTGTGTGTGTGTGAATATGTGTGTGTGTGTCTATCTGTGTGCGTTTATCTGTGTGTGTGTGTCTATCTGTGTGTGTCTGTGTGTATGTGTGTGTGTTTGTGTGTGTGTGTTTGTGTCTATCTGTTTGTGTGTGTGTGTGTGTGTCTATCTGTGAGTGTGTGTGTCTATCTGTCTGTGTGCATGTTTGGGTGTGTCTATCTGTGTGTGTTTGTGTGTGTGTCTGTGTGTGTGTCTATCTGTGTGTGTGTGTGAGTGTCTATCTATCTGTGTTTGTGTGTGTCTATCTGTCTGTGTGTCAATCTGTGTGTGTGTTTGTGCGTGTGGGTCTATCTGTGTGTGTGTTTGTGTGTGTGTGTCTATCTGTGTGTGTGTCTATCTGTGTGTGTGTGTATGTATCTGTGTCTATCTGTGTGTGTGTGTGTGTGTCTATCTGTGTGTGTGTGTGTTTGGGTGTGTCTATCTCTGTGTGTGTGTGTGTGTGTGTCTATCTGTGTGTGTGTGTGTGAGTTTATCTGTGTGTGTGTGGGTATGTATCTGTTTGTATGTGTCTATCTGTGTGTGTGTGTGTGTGTCTATAGATCTGTGTGTGTGGGTGTTTGTGTGTCTATCTCTGTGTGTGTGTGTGTCTATCAGTCTGTGTGCGTGTTTGTGTGTGTCTATCTGTGTGTGTTTGTGTGTGTGTCTGTGTGTGTGTCTATCTGTGTGTGTGTGTGTGTCTATCTATCTGTGTTTGTGTGTGTCTATCTGTATGTGTGTCAATCTGTGTGTGTGCTTGAGCGTGTGGGTCTATCTGTGTGTGTGTGTTTGCGTGTGTGTGTCTATCTGTGTGTGTGTCTATCTGTGTGTGTGTGTATGTATCTGTGTCTATCTGTGTGTGCGTGTGTGTCTATCTGTGTGTGTGTGTGTTTGGGTGTGTCTATCTGTGTGTGTTTGTGTGTGTGTGTCTATCTGTGTGTTTGTGTGTCTTTGTTTCTATCTGTGTGCATGTGTCTATCTGTGTGTGTGTCTATCTGTCTGTTTGTGTGTGTCTATCTGTGTGTGTTTGTGTGTGTGTGTGTGTGTGTGTCTATCGGTGTGTGTGTGTGTTTGTGTGTGTGTGTGTGTGTGTCTGTGTGTGTGTCTGTGTGTGTGTGTCTGTGTGTGCCCATCTGTGTGTGTGTGTGTGTGTGTGTGTTTCTATCTGTCAGTGTTTGTGTGTGTCTTTGTGTTTGTGTGTGTCTATCTCTGTGTGTGTCTGTGTGTGTGTCTACCTGTCTGTGTGTGTGTGTGTGTCTATCTGTTTGTGTGTATGTGTTTGTTTGTTTGTTTCTATCTGTGTGTGTGTGTCTATCTTTGTGTGTGTGTGTGTGTCTATGTGTGTGTGTGTCTATCTGTGTGCGTGTATCTGTGTGTGTGTGTCTATCTGTGTGTGTCTGTGTGTATGTGTGTGTGTTTGTGTGTGTGTGTTTTTGTGTGTGTGTGTGTGTGTGTGTCTATCTGTGTGTGTGTGTGTGTGTGTGTCTATCTGTGTGTTTGTGTGTGTTTGTTTCTATCTGTGTGCATGTGTCTATCTGTGTGTGTGTCTATCTGTCTGTTTGTGTGTGTCTATCTGTGTGTGGGTGTGTCTTTGTGTCTATCTGTGTGTGTGTGAGTCTATCTGTTTGTGTGTGTGTGTCTACCTATGTGTGGGTGTGTGCGTATCTTTCTGTGTGTGTGTCTATCTGTGTGTGTGTCTGTGTGTGTGTGTGTGTGTGTGTGTGTGTGTGTGTGTGTGTGCCCATCTGTGTGTGTGTGTGTGAGAATGTGTCTATCTGTCTGTGTTTGTGTGTGTCTTTGTGTTTGTGTGTGTCTATCTGTGTGTGTTTGTGTGTGTGTCTGTGGGTGTGTCTATCTGTGTGTGTGTGTGTGTCTATCTATCTGTGTTTGTGTGTGTCTATCTGTATGTGTGTCAATCTGTGTGTGTGCTTGAGCGTGTGGGTCTATCTGTGTGTGTGTGTTTGCATGTGTGTGTCTATCTGTGTGTGTGTCTATCTGTGTGTGTGTGTATGTATCTGTGTCTATCTGTGTGTGCGTGTGTGTCTATCTGTGTGTGTGTGTGTTTGGGTGTGTCTATCTGTGTGTGTTTGTGTGTGTGTGTCTATCTGTGTGTTTGTGTGTGTTTGTTTCTATCTGTGTGCATGTGTCTATCTGTGTGTGTGTCTATCTGTCTGTTTGTGTGTGTCTATCTGTGTGTGGGTGTGTCTTTGTGTCTATCTGTGTGTGTGTGTGTCTATCTGTTTGTGTGTGTGTGTCTACCTATGTGTGGGTGTGTGCGTATCTTTCTGTGTGTGTGTCTATCTGTGTGTGTGTCTATCTGTGTGTGTGTCTATCTGTGTGTGTGTGTCTATCTGTGTGCTTGTGTGTCTATCTCTGTGTGTTTGTGTGTGTCTGTGTGTGTGTCTGTGTGTGTGTGTGGGCAGAAATTTGAGCTCAGCAGACGGATATGGTCCGCGGGATCGGGAGCACCTGGGAAATGGGCCAATGACTGCAATCGACCCTCGACTCTGATTTTACGCTGGGGGGACAATTAAGGCCGGCCCAGTGTGAAATGGGGCTCCCCACTGGTCAGGAAGTGCCGAGCCTGTTAGCCTGTGTGTGTGTTTGTGTTTGTGTGTATGTCTCTATCTGTGTATGTGTGTGTCTAAATGTGCGTGTGTGTGTGTGTCTATCTGGGTGTGTGTGTGTGTGTCTATCTATCTGTGTGTGTGTGTGTGTCTGTGTGTGTTTGTCTATCTGTGCGTGTGTGTCTATCTGTGTGTGTGTCTATCTGTCTGTGTGTGTGTGTCTATATGTGTGTGTGTATGTGTGTGTTTGTTTGTTTCTATTCGTGTGTGTGTGTCGATCTGTGTTTGTGTGTGTGTCTGTGAGTGTGTGTGTGTGTGTCTATCTGTGTGTGTGTATCTGTGTGTATGCGTCTATCTGTGTGTGTCTGTGTGTCTGTGTGTGTTTGCGTGTGTGTGTGTCTATCTGTGTGTGTGTGTGTGTGTGAGTGTGTCTATCTCTCTGTGTTTGTGAGTGTTTTTGTGTTTGTGTGTGTCTATCTCTGTGTGTGTATGTGTGTGTGTGGGTATCTGTGTGTGTGTGTGTGTGCTTTTCTATGTTTGATTGTGTGTGTGTCTGTGTGTGTGTCTATCTGTCTGTGTGTGTGTATGTGTGTGTTTGTTTGTTTCTATCTGTGTGTGTGTGTCTATCTTTGTGTGTGTGTGTGAATATGTGTGTGTGTGTCTATCTGTGTGCGTTTATCTGTGTGTGTGTGTCTATCTGTGTGTGTCTGTGTGTATGTGTGTGTGTTTGTGTGTGTGTGTTTGTGTCTATCTGTTTGTGTGTGTGTGTGTGTCTATCTGTGAGTGTGTGTGTCTATCTGTCTGTGTGCATGTTTGGGTGTGTCTATCTGTGTGTGTTTGTGTGTGTGTCTGTGTGTGTGTCTATCTGTGTGTGTGTGTGAGTGTCTATCTATCTGTGTTTGTGTGTGTCTATCTGTCTGTGTGTCAATCTGTGTGTGTGTTTGTGCGTGTGGGTCTATCTGTGTGTGTGTTTGTGTGTGTGTGTCTATCTGTGTGTGTGTCTATCTGTGTGTGTGTGTATGTATCTGTGTCTATCTGTGTGTGTGTGTGTGTGTCTATCTGTGTGTGTGTGTGTTTGGGTGTGTCTATCTCTGTGTGTGTGTGTGTGTGTCTATCTGTGTGTGTGTGTCTGAGTTTATCTGTGTGTGTGTGGGTATGTATCTGTTTGTATGTGTCTATCTGTGTGTGAGTGTGTGTGTCTATCTTGCGTGTGTGTGGATGTCTATCTGTGTGCATGTGTCGACATGTGCGTGTGATTGTGTATGTGTGTCTTTGTGTGTGTGTCTATCTGTGTGTGTGTGTGTCTATCTGTCTTTGTGCTTGTTTTTGTGTGTCTATCTGTGTGTGTTTGTGAGTGTCTATCTATCTGTGTTTGTGTGTGTCTATCTGTGTGTGTGTTTGTGTGTGTCTATCTGTGTGTGTGTGTATGTATCTGTGTCTATCTGTGTGTGTGTGTGTCTATCTGTGTGTGTTTGGGTGTATCTATCTGTTTGTGTTTGTGTGTATGTGTGTCTGTGTGTGTGTCTATCTGTTTGTGTGTGAGTGTCTGTGTGTGTGTCTGTGTGTCTGTGTGTGTGTGTGTGTGTGTGTGTGTGTGCCCATCTGTGTGTGTGTGTGTGTGAGAATGTGTCTATCTGTCTGTGTTTGTGTGTGTCTTTGTGTTTGTGTGTGTCTATCTCCGTGTGTGTATGTGTGTGTGTGAGTATCTGTGTGTGTGTGTATGTGTGTGTGTGTGTGTGTGTGTGTCTATCTGTGTGTGTGTGTGTGTGTGTCTATAGATCTGTGTGTGTGTGTGTTTGTGTGTCTATCTCTGTGTGTGTGTGTGTCTATCAGTCTGTGTGCGTGTTTGTGTGTGTCTATCTGTGTGTGTTTGTGTGTGTGTCTGTGTGTGTGTCTATCTGTGTGTGTGTGTGAGTGTCTATCTATCTGTGTTTGTGTGTGTCTATCTGTGTGTGTGTCAATCTGTGTGTGTGCTTGAGCGTGTGGGTCTATCTGTGTGTGTGTGTTTGCGTGTGTGTGTCTATCTGTGTGTGTGTGTCTATCTGTGTGCTTGTGTGTCTATCTCTGTGTGTTTGTGTGTGTCTGTGTGTGTGTCTGTGTGTGTGTGTGGGCAGAAATTTGAGCTCAGCAGACGGATATGGTCCGCGGGATCGGGAGCACCTGGGAAATGGGCCAATGCCTGCAATCGACCCTCGACTCTGATTTTACGCTGGGAGGACAATTAAGGCCGGCCCAGTGTGAAATGGGGCTCCCCACTGGTCAGGAAGTGCCGAGCCTGTTAGCCTGTGTGTGTGTTTGTGTTTGTGTGTATGTCTCTATCTGTGTATGTGTGTGTCTATATGTGTGTGTGTGTGTGTGTGTCTATCTGGGTGTGTGTGTGTGTGTCTATCTATCTGTGTGTGTGTGTATGTATCTGTGTCTATCTGTGCGTGTGTGTGTGTGTCTATCTGTGTGTGTGTGTGTTTGGGTGTGTCTATCTGTGTGTGTGTGTGTGTGTGTCTATCTGTGTGTGTGAGTTTATCTGTGTGTGTGTGTGTGTATGTATCTGTTTGTATGTGTCTATCTGTGTGTGAGTGTGTGTCTATCTTGAGTGTGTGTGGATGTCTATCTGTGTGCATGTGTCGACATGTGCGTGTGCTTGTGTATGTGTGTCTTTGTGTGTGTGTCTATCTGTGTGTGTGTGTGTCTATCTGTCTTTGTGCTTGTTTTTGTGTGTCTATCTGTGTGTGTTTGTGTGTGTGTCTGTGCGTGTGTCTATCTGTGTGTGTGTTTGTGTGTGTGTCTATCTATCTGTGTTTGTTTGTCTCTATCTGTGTGTGTGTCAATCTGTGTGTGTGTTTGTGTGTGTGTGTCTATCTGTGTGTGTGTCTATCTGTGTGTGTGTGTATGTATCTGTGTCTATCTGTGTGTGTGTGTGTGTCTACCTGTGTGTGTTTGGGTGTGTCTATCAGTTTGTGTTTGTGTGTATGTGTGTCTGTGTGTGTGTCTATCTGTTTGTGTGTGTGTCTGTGTTTGTCTGTGTGTGTGTGTGTGTGTGTGTGTGCCCATCTGTGTGTGTGTGTGTGAGAATGTGTCTATCTGTCTGTGTTTGTGTGTGTCTTTGTGTTTGTGTGTGTCTATCTCCGTGTGTGTATGTGTGTGTGTGAGTATCTGTGTGTGTGTGTATGTGTGTGTGTGTGTGTGTGTGTCTATCTGTGAGTGTGTGTGTGTGTCTATAGATCTGTGTGTGTGTGAGTTTGTGTGATTATCTGTGTGTGTGTGTGTGTCTATCAGTCTGTGTGCGTGTTTGTGTGTGTCTATCTGTGTGTGTTTGTGTGTGTGTCTGTGTGTGTGTCTATCTGTGTGTGTGTGTGAGTGTCTATCTATCTGTGTTTGTGTGTGTCTATCTGTGTGTGTGTCAATCTGTGTGTGTGCTTGAGCGTGTGGGTCTATCTGTGTGTGTGTGTTTGCGTGTGTGTGTCTATCTGTGTGTGTGTCTATCTGTGTGTGTGTATGTATCTGTGTCTATCTGTGTGTGCGTGTGTGTCTATCTGTGTGTGTGTTTGTTTGGGTGTGTCTATCTGTGTGTGTTTGTGTGTGTGTGTGTGTGTGTGTGTGTGCCTATCGGTGTGTGTGTGTGTGTGTGTGTTTGTGTGTGTGTGTGTGTGTGTCTGTGTGTGTGTCTGTGTGTGTGTCTGTGTGTGCCCATCTGTGTGTGTGTGTGTGTGTGTGTGTGTGTGTGTGTGTGTGTGTGTGAGTGTTTCTATCTGTCAGTGTTTGTGTGTGTCTTTGTGTTTGTGTGTGTCTATCTCTGTGTGTGTCTGTGTGTGAGTCTACCTGTCTGTGTGTGTGTGTGTGTCTATCTGTTTGTGTGTATGTGTTTGTTTGTTTGTTTCTATCTGTGTGTGTGTGTCTATCTTTGTGTGTGTGTGTGTCTATGTGTGTGTGTGTCTATCTGTGTGCGTGTATCTGTGTGTGTGTGTCTATCTGTGTGTGTCTGTGTGTATGTGTGTGTGTGTGTGTGTGTGTGTCTATCTGTGTGTGTGTGTTTTTGTGTGTCTGTGTGTGTCTGTGTGTGTGTCTGTGTGTGTGTGTCTGTGTGTGCCCATCTGTGTGTGTGTGTGTGTGTGTGTGTGTGTGTGTGTGTGAGAGAGAGTGTGTCTATCTGTCTGTGTTTGTGTGTGTCTTTGTGTTTGTGTGTGTCTATCTCTGTGTGTCTATGTGTGTGTGTGAGTATCTGTGTGTGTGTGTGTGTGTCTATCTGTGTGTGTGTGTGTCTATATGTGTGTGTGTGTGTGCCTATCTGTGTTTGATTCTGTGTGTGTCTGTGTGTGTGTCTATCTGTCTGTGTGTGTGTGTTTATCTGTGTGTGTGTATGTGTGTGTTTGTTTGTTTCTATCTGTGTTTGTGTGTCTATCTTTGTGTGTGTGTGTGTGTCTATATGTGTGTGTGTCTATCTGTGTGCGTGTATCTGTGTGTGTGTGTCTATCTGTGTCTGTGTGTGTGTGTGAGTGTTTGTGTGTGTTTGTTTGCGTGTGTGTGTGTGTGTCTATCTGTGTGTGTTTGTGTGTGTGTGTCTATCTGTGTGTTTGTGTGTGTCTATCTGTTTGTGTGTGTGTGTCTATCTATGTGTGGGTGTGTGCGTATCTATCTGTGTGTGTGTCTATCTGTGTGTGTGTCTATCTGTCTGTGTGTGTCTATCTGTGTGCTTGTGTGTCAATCTCTGTGTGTGTGTGTGAGTGTGTCTGTGTGTGTCTGTGTGTGTGTGTGTGTGTGTGGGCAGAAATTTGAGCTCAGCAGACGGATACGGTCAGCGGGATCGGGAGCACCTGGGAAACAGGCCACCGCCTGCGATCGACCCTCGACTCTGATTTTACGCTGGGGGGACAATTAAGGCCGGCCCAGTGTGAAATGGGCCTCCTGACTGGTCAGGAAGGGCTAAGCCTGTTAGCCCTGTGTGTGTGTTTGTGTTTGTGTGTATGTCTCTATCTGTGTATGAGTGTGTCTATATGTGTGTGTGTGTTTGTGTCTCTGTGTGTGTGTGTGTGTGTGTGTGTATCTATCTGTGTGTGTGTGTGTGTGAGTGTCTATCTGTGTGTGTGTGTGTCTATCTGTGTGTGTGTCTATCCGTCTGTGTGTGTGTGTCTATCTGTGTGTGTGTGTGTGTGTCTCTGTGTGTGTGTGTGTCTATCTGTGTGTGTGTATCTGTGTGTATGTGTCTATCTGTGTGTGTCTGTGTGTCTGTGTGTGTTTGTGTGTGTGTGTGTGTTTGCGTGTGTGTGTGTCTATCTGTGTGTGTTTGTGTGTGTGTGTCTATCTGTGTGTTTGTGTGTGTCTATCTGTGTTTGCGTGTTTATTCTGTCTATCTGTGTGTGTGTGTGTGTCTATCTGTTTGTGTGTGTGTGTCTATCTATGTGTGGGTGTGTGCGTATCTATCTGTGTGTGTGTCTATCTGTGTGTGTGTCTATCTGTCTGTGTGTGTCTATCTGTGTGCTTGTGTGTCAATCTCTGTGTGTGTGTGTGAGTGTGTCTGTGTGTGTCTGTGTGTGTGTGTGTGTGTGTGTGTGTGGGCAGAAATTTGAGCTCAGCAGACGGATACGGTCAGCGGGATCGGGAGCACCTGGGAAACAGGCCACCGCCTGCGATCGACCCTCGACTCTGATTTTACGCTGGGGGGACAATTAAGGCCGGCCCAGTGTGAAATGGGCCTCCTGACTGGTCAGGAAGGGCTAAGTCTGTTAGCCCTGTGTGTGTGTTTGTGTTTGTGTGTATGTCTCTATCTGTGTATGAGTGTGTCTATATGCGTGTGTGTGTTTGTGTCTCTGTGTGTGTGTGTGTGTGTGTGTATCTATCTGTGTGTGTGTGTGTGTGAGTGTCTATCTGTGTGTGTGTGTGTCTATCTGTGTGTGTGTCTATCCGTCTGTGTGTGTGTGTCTATCTGTGTGTGTGTGTGTGTGTCTCTGTGTGTGTGTGTGTCTATCTGTGTGTGTGTATCTGTGTGTATGTGTCTATCTGTGTGTGTCTGTGTGTCTGTGTGTGTTTGTGTGTGTGTGTGTGTGTGTGTTTGCGTGTGTGTGTGTCTATCTGTGTGTGTGTGTGTGCCTATCTGTGTGTGTGTGTACGTGTGTCAATTTGTGTGTGTTTGTGTCTGTGTGTGCCTATCTGTGCATTCGTGTTTGTGCCTATCTGTGTGTTTGTTTGTGCGTGTCTATCTGTGTGTGCATCTATCTGTCGGTGGGAGTGTCTATCTGTGTCTACTAGTGTACATGTGTATCTATCTGTTTGTGTATTCGTGTGTGTCTATGTGTGTATGGGGATGTGTTTCTGCATGCATGCCTGTCTTTCTGCATGTGTCCATATGTGTGTGTGAGCGCGTATCTATCTGTGTGTGTCTTTCTGTGTTTGTGTGTATCTATCTGTGTGTGCATTTGTTTGTGCCTATCTGTGTGTGCGTGTGTGTGTGTGTGTGTGTGTGTGAGTTTATCTGTTTGTGTGTGGCTATGTGTCTGTTTGTATGTGTCTATCTGTGTGTGAGTGTGTGTCTATCTTGAGTGTGTGTGGATGTCTATCTGTGTGCATGTGTCGACATGTGCGTGTGCTTGTGTATGTGTGTCTTTGTGTGTGTGTCTATCTGTGTGTGTGTGTGTCTATCTGTCTTTGTGCTTGTTTTTGTGTGTCTATCTGTGTGTGTTTGTGTGTGTGTCTGTGCGTGTGTCTATCTGTGTGTGTGTTTGTGTGTGTGTCTATCTATCTGTGTTTGTTTGTCTCTATCTGTGTGTGTGTCAATCTGTGTGTGTGTTTGTGTGTGTGTGTCTATCTGTGTGTGTGTCTATCTGTGTGTGTGTGTATGTATCTGTGTCTATCTGTGTGTGTGTGTGTGTCTACCTGTGTGTGTTTGGGTGTGTCTATCAGTTTGTGTTTGTGTGTATGTGTGTCTGTGTGTGTGTCTATCTGTTTGTGTGTGTGTCTGTGTGTGTCTGTGTGTGTGTGTGTGTGTGTGTGTGCCCATCTGTGTGTGTGTGTGTGAGAATGTGTCTATCTGTCTGTGTTTGTGTGTGTCTTTGTGTTTGTGTGTGTCTATCTCCGTGTGTGTATGTGTGTGTGTGAGTATCTGTGTGTGTGTGTATGTGTGTGTGTGTGTGTGTGTGTCTATCTGTGAGTGTGTGTGTGTGTCTATAGATCTGTGTGTGTGTGAGTTTGTGTGATTATCTGTGTGTGTGTGTGTGTCTATCAGTCTGTGTGCGTGTTTGTGTGTGTCTATCTGTGTGTGTTTGTGTGTGTGTCTGTGTGTGTGTCTATCTGTGTGTGTGTGTGAGTGTCTATCTATCTGTGTTTGTGTGTGTCTATCTGTGTGTGTGTCAATCTGTGTGTGTGCTTGAGCGTGTGGGTCTATCTGTGTGTGTGTGTTTGCGTGTGTGTGTCTATCTGTGTGTGTGTCTATCTGTGTGTGTGTATGTATCTGTGTCTATCTGTGTGTGCGTGTGTGTCTATCTGTGTGTGTGTTTGTTTGGGTGTGTCTATCTGTGTGTGTTTGTGTGTGTGTGTGTGTGTGTGTGTGTGCCTATCGGTGTGTGTGTGTGTGTGTGTGTTTGTGTGTGTGTGTGTGTGTGTCTGTGTGTGTGTCTGTGTGTGTGTCTGTGTGTGCCCATCTGTGTGTGTGTGTGTGTGTGTGTGTGTGTGTGTGTGTGTGTGTGTGTGAGTGTTTCTATCTGTCAGTGTTTGTGTGTGTCTTTGTGTTTGTGTGTGTCTATCTCTGTGTGTGTCTGTG
>NC_054471.1:161687883-161692883 GCF_017639515.1 Carcharodon carcharias
GCATGCATGCCTGTCTTTCTGCATGTGTCCATATGTGTGTGTGAGCGCGTATCTATCTGTGTGTGTCTTTCTGTGTTTGTGTGTATCTATCTGTGTGTGCTTTTGTTTGTGCCTATCTGTGTGTGCGTGTGTGTGTGTGTGTGTGTGTGTGTGTGAGTTTATCTGTTTGTGTGTGGCTATGTGTCTGTTTGTATGTGTCTATCTGTGTGTGAGTGTGTGTGTCTATCTTGTGTGTGTGTGGATGTCTATCTGTGTGCATGTGTCGACATGTGTGTGTGCTTGTGTATGTGTGTCTATGTGTGTGTGTCTATCTGTGTGTGTGTGTGTCTATCTGTCTGTGTGCGTGTTTGGGTGTGTCTATCTGTGTGTTTGTGTGTGTGTCTGTGTGTGTGTCTATCTGTGTGTGTGTGTGAGTGTCTATCTATCTGTGTTTGTGTGTGTCTATCTGTGTGTGTGTCAATCTGTGTGTGTGTTTGTGTGTGTGTGTCTATCTGTGTGTGTGTCTATCTGTGTGTGTGTGTATGTATCTGTGTCTATCTGTGTGTGTGTGTGTGTGTCTATCTGTGTGTGTTTGGGTGTGTCTATCTGTTTGTGTTTGTGTGTGTGTGTGTCTGTGTGTGTGTCTATCTGTTTGTGTGTGTGTGTCTGTGTGTGTGTCTGTGTGTGTGTGTGTGTGTGCCCATCTGTGTATGTGTGTGTGTGAGAATGAGTCTATCTGTCTGTTTTTGTGTGTGTCTTTGTGTTTGTGTGTGTCTATCTCTGTGTGTGTAATTGTGTGTGTGAGTATCTGTGTGTGTGTGTGGATGTGTGTGTGTGTGTGTGTGTCTATCTGTGTGTTTGTGTGTGTGTCTATAGAAATGTGTGTGTGTGTGTGTGTGTGTCTATCTGTGTGTGTGTGTGTCTATCTGTCTGTGTGCGTGTTTGTGTGTGTCTATCTGTGTGTGTGTGTGAGTGTCTATCTATCTGTGTTTGTGTGTGTCTATCTGTGTGTGTGTCAATCTGTGTGTGTGTTTGTGCGTGTGGGTCGATCTGTGTGTGTGTGTTTGTGTGTGTGTGTGCCTGTGCATGTGTCTATCTGTGTGTGTGTGTTTCTGTGTGTCTGAATGTGTCTGTGTGTGTGCCTGTGTGTGTGTGTCTGTGTGTGCCCATCTGTGTGTGTGTGTGTGTGTGTGTGTGTGTGTGTGAGAGAGAGTGTGTCTATCTGTCTATGTGTGTGCGTGAGTATCTGTGTGTGTGTGTGTGTGTCTATCTGTGTGTGTGTGTGTCTATATGTATGTGTGTGTGTGCCTATCTGTGTTTGATTCTGTGTGTCTGTGTGTGTGTCTATCTGTCTGTGTGTGTGTGTGTTTATCTGTGTGTGTGTATGCGTGTGTTTGTTTCTATCTGTGTTTGTGTGTCTATCTTTGTGTGTGTGTGTGTCTATGTGTGTGTGTTTCTATCTGTGTGCGTGTATCTGTGTGTGTGTGTCTATCTGTGTGTGTCTGTGTGTGTGTGTGAGTGTTTGTGTGTGTTTGTTTGCGTGTGAGTGTGTGTGTGTCTATCTGTGTGTTTTTGTGTGTGTGTGTCTATCTGTGTGTTTGTGTGTGTTTGTTTCCATCTGAGTGCGTGTGTCTATCTGTGTGTGTGTCTATCTGTGTGTTTGTGTGTGTCTATCTGTGTTTGCGTGTTTATTCTGTCTATCTGTGTGTGTGTGTGTCTATCTGTTTGTGTGTGTGTGTCTATCTATGTGTGGGTGTGTGCGTATCTATCTGTGTGTGTGTCTATCTGTGTGTGTGTCTATCTGTCTGTGTGTGTCTATCTGTGTGCTTGTGTGTCAATCTCTCTGTGTGTGTGTGAGTGTGTCTGTGTGTGTCTGTGTGTGTGTGTGTGTGTGTGGGCAGAAATTTGAGCTCAGCAGACGGATACGGTCAGCGGGATCGGGAGCACCTGGGAAACGGGCCACCGCCTGCGATCGACCCTCGACTCTGATTTTACGCTGGGGGGACAATTAAGGCCGGCCCAGTGTGAAATGGGCCTCCTGACTGGTCAGGAAGGGCCAAGCCTGTTAGCCCTGTGTGTGTGTTTGTGTTTGTGTGTATGTCTCTATCTGTGTATGAGTGTGTCTATATGTGTGTGTGTGTTTGTGTCTGTGTGTGTGTGTGTGTGTGTGTATCTATCTGTGTGTGTGTATGTGAGTGTCTATCTGTGTGTATGTGTGCATGTCTATCTGTGTGTGTGCCTATCCGTCTGTGTGTGTGTTTCTATCTGTGTGTGTGTGTGTGTGTGTCTCTGTGTGTGTGTGTGTCTATCTGTGTGTGTGTCTATCCGTCTGTGTGTATGTGTCTATCTGTGTGTGTCTGTGTCTCTGTGTGTGTTTGTGTGTGTGTGTGTGTGTGTGTGTGTTTGCGTGTGTGTGTGTCTATCTGTGTGTGTGTGTGTATCTATCTGTGTTTGTGTGTGAGTGTCTATCTGTGTGTGTGTGTGTCTATCTGTGTGTGTGTCTATCCGTCTGTGTGTGTGTGTCTATCTTTGTGTGTGTATGTGTGTGTTTGTTTGTTTCTATCTGTGTGTGTGTGTCTATCTGTGTGTGTGTGTGTGTGTGTGTCTCTGTGTGTGTTTGTGTCTATCTGTGTGTGTGTATCTTTGTGTATGTGTCTACCTGTGTGTGTCTGTGTGTCTGTGTGTGTTTGTGTGTGTGTGTGTGTGTTTGCGTGTGTGTGTGTCTATCTGTGTGTTTGTGTGTGTTTGTTTCTATCTGTGTGTGTGTGTGTCTATCTGTGTGTGTGTGTCTTTGTGTCTATCTGTGTGTGTGTCTATCTGTGTGTGTGTGTGTCTATCTGTGTTTGTGTGTGTCTATCTGTGTGTGTGTGTGTTCTATCTGTGTGTGTGTGTGTCAGTGTGTCTATCTGTGTTTGTGTGTGTGTGTCTATCTGTTTGTGTGTGTGTCTATCTGTGTGTATGTGTCTTTGTGTCTATCTGTGTGTGTGTGTCTATCTGTGTGTGTGTTCGTGTGTCTATCTGTGTGTGTGCGTATCTATCTGTGTGTGTGTCTATCTGTGTGTGTGTGTCTATCAGTGTGCTTGTGTGTCTATCTCTGTGTGTGTTTGTGTGTGTGTGTCTGTGTGTGAGTGTGTTTGTGTGTGGGCAGAATTTTGAGCTCAGCAGACGGATATGGTCAGCGGGATCGCCAACAGCTGGGAAACGGGCCACCGCCTGCGATTGACCCTCGACTCTGATTTTACACTGGGGGGACAATTAAGGACGGCCCAGTGTGAAATGAGGCTCCCCACTGGTCAGGAAGGGCCGAGCCTGTTAGCCCTGTGTGT
Organism: Carcharodon carcharias; assembly: GCF_017639515.1. Taxonomy (NCBI): domain Eukaryota; kingdom Metazoa; phylum Chordata; class Chondrichthyes; order Lamniformes; family Lamnidae; genus Carcharodon; species Carcharodon carcharias. The sequence continues at coordinate 161,691,189 of NC_054471.1, forward strand.
GTGTTTGTGTTTGTGTGTATGTCTCTATCTGTGTATGTGTGTGTCTGTTTGTGTGTGTATTTGTGGGTGTCTATCTGTGTATGGGGGTTTGTGTCTGTATGTGGGTGTCTGTCTGTGTGAATGTGTGTTGTGTGTCTATCTGTGTGTATGTATGCATGTCTATCTGTGTGTGTGCCTATCTGTGTGTGTGTCTATCTGTATATGTGTGTGTCTATCTATGTGTGTGTCTATCTGTGTGTGTGCCTATCTGTGTATGTGTGTATGTGTGTCAATTTGTGTGTGTTTGTGTCTGTGTGTGCCTATCTGTGCATGTGTGTGTGTGCCTATCTGTGTGTTTGTGAGTGTGTGTCTATCTGTGTGTGCGTCTATCTGTCGGTGGGATTGTCTATCTGTGTCTACTTGTGTACAAGTGTTTCTGCGTATGTCTAATTCTGCGTATGTGTGTCTATTTGTGTGTGTATTTGTGTGTGTCTTTCTGTGTGTGGGTGTTTGTGTCTGTATGTGTGTGTCTCTCTGTGTGAATGTGTGTTGTGTGTCTATCTGTGTGTATGTGTGCGCGTCTATCTGTGTGTGTGTCTATCTGTGTGTGTGTGTGTGCCTATCTGTGTGTGTATGTGTGACAATTTGTGTGTGTTTGTGTCTGTCTGTGCCTATTTGGGCATGTGTATGTGTGTGTGTGTCTACCTGTGTGTGCGTCTATCTGTGGATGGGAGGGGCTATCTGTGTCTACTTGTGTACGTTTGTACCTATCTGTTTGTGTATTCGTGTGTGTCTATGTATGTATGGGGATGTGTTTCCGCATGCATGCCTGTCTTTCAGTGTGTGTCCATGTGTGTGTAAGTGTGTGTATCTATCTGTGTGTGTGTCTTTCTGTGTTTGTGTGTGTCTATCTGGGTGTGTATGTGTTTGTGCCTATCTGTGTGTTTGTGTGTGTGTGTGTGTGTGTGTCTATCTGTGTGTCTGTGTGTGTGTGTGTGAGTTTATCTGTGTGTGTGTGTGGGTATCTATCTGTGTGTGTGTGTGTTTGGGTGTGTCTATTAGTGTGTGTTTGTGTGTGAGTGTGTCTGTGTGCGTGTCTATCTGTGTGTGTGTGTATGTGTGTGTGTGTGTGTGTGTGTCTATCTGTGAGTGTGTGTGTGTGTCTATAGATCTGTGTGTGTGTGAGTTTGTGTGATTATCTGTGTGTGTGTGTGTGTCTATCAGTCTGTGTGCGTGTTTGTGTGTGTCTATCTGTGTGTGTTTGTGTGTGTGTCTGTGTGTGTGTCTATCTGTGTGTGTGTGTGAGTGTCTATCTATCTGTGTTTGTGTGTGTCTATCTGTGTGTGTGTCAATCTGTGTGTGTGCTTGAGCGTGTGGGTCTATCTGTGTGTGTGTGTTTGCGTGTGTGTGTCTATCTGTGTGTGTGTCTATCTGTGTGTGTGTATGTATCTGTGTCTATCTGTGTGTGCGTGTGTGTCTATCTGTGTGTGTGTTTGTTTGGGTGTGTCTATCTGTGTGTGTTTGTGTGTGTGTGTGTGTGTGTGTGTGTGCCTATCGGTGTGTGTGTGTGTGTGTGTTTGTGTGTGTGTGTGTGTGTGTCTGTGTGTGTGTCTGTGTGTGTGTCTGTGTGTGCCCATCTGTGTGTGTGTGTGTGTGTGTGTGTGTGTGTGTGTGTGTGTGTGTGTGTGAGTGTTTCTATCTGTCAGTGTTTGTGTG
>NC_054471.1:161695383-161712883 GCF_017639515.1 Carcharodon carcharias
GTGTCTATCTGTGTCTACTAGTGTACATGTGTATCTATCTGTTTGTGTATTCGTGTGTGTCTATGTGTGTATGGGGATGTGTTTCTGCATGCATGCCTGTCTTTCTGCATGTGTCCATATGTGTGTGTGAGCGCGTATCTATCTGTGTGTGTCTTTCTGTGTTTGTGTGTATCTATCTGTGTGTGCATTTGTTTGTGCCTATCTGTGTGTGCGTGTGTGTGTGTGTGTGTGTGTGTGTGTGAGTTTATCTGTTTGTGTGTGGCTATGTGTCTGTTTGTATGTGTCTATCTGTGTGTGAGTGTGTGTGTCTATCTTGTGTGTGTGTGGATGTCTATCTGTGTGCATGTGTCGACATGTGTGTGTGCTTGTGTATGTGTGTCTATGTGTGTGTGTCTATCTGTGTGTGTGTGTGTCTATCTGTCTGTGTGCGTGTTTGGGTGTGTCTATCTGTGTGTTTGTGTGTGTGTCTGTGTGTGTGTCTATCTGTGTGTGTGTGTGAGTGTCTATCTATCTGTGTTTGTGTGTGTCTATCTGTGTGTGTGTCAATCTGTGTGTGTGTTTGTGTGTGTGTGTCTATCTGTGTGTGTGTCTATCTGTGTGTGTGTGTATGTATCTGTGTCTATCTGTGTGTGTGTGTGTGTGTCTATCTGTGTGTGTTTGGGTGTGTCTATCTGTTTGTGTTTGTGTGTGTGTGTGTCTGTGTGTGTGTCTATCTGTTTGTGTGTGTGTGTCTGTGTGTGTGTCTGTGTGTGTGTGTGTGTGTGCCCATCTGTGTATGTGTGTGTGTGAGAATGAGTCTATCTGTCTGTTTTTGTGTGTGTCTTTGTGTTTGTGTGTGTCTATCTCTGTGTGTGTAATTGTGTGTGTGAGTATCTGTGTGTGTGTGTGGATGTGTGTGTGTGTGTGTGTGTCTATCTGTGTGTTTGTGTGTGTGTCTATAGAAATGTGTGTGTGTGTGTGTGTGTGTCTATCTGTGTGTGTGTGTGTCTATCTGTCTGTGTGCGTGTTTGTGTGTGTCTATCTGTGTGTGTGTGTGAGTGTCTATCTATCTGTGTTTGTGTGTGTCTATCTGTGTGTGTGTCAATCTGTGTGTGTGTTTGTGCGTGTGGGTCGATCTGTGTGTGTGTGTTTGTGTGTGTGTGTGCCTGTGCATGTGTCTATCTGTGTGTGTGTGTTTCTGTGTGTCTGAATGTGTCTGTGTGTGTGCCTGTGTGTGTGTGTCTGTGTGTGCCCATCTGTGTGTGTGTGTGTGTGTGTGTGTGTGTGTGTGTGAGAGAGAGTGTGTCTATCTGTCTATGTGTGTGCGTGAGTATCTGTGTGTGTGTGTGTGTGTCTATCTGTGTGTGTGTGTGTCTATATGTATGTGTGTGTGTGCCTATCTGTGTTTGATTCTGTGTGTCTGTGTGTGTGTCTATCTGTCTGTGTGTGTGTGTGTTTATCTGTGTGTGTGTATGCGTGTGTTTGTTTCTATCTGTGTTTGTGTGTCTATCTTTGTGTGTGTGTGTGTCTATGTGTGTGTGTTTCTATCTGTGTGCGTGTATCTGTGTGTGTGTGTCTATCTGTGTGTGTCTGTGTGTGTGTGTGAGTGTTTGTGTGTGTTTGTTTGCGTGTGAGTGTGTGTGTGTCTATCTGTGTGTTTTTGTGTGTGTGTGTCTATCTGTGTGTTTGTGTGTGTTTGTTTCCATCTGAGTGCGTGTGTCTATCTGTGTGTGTGTCTATCTGTGTGTTTGTGTGTGTCTATCTGTGTTTGCGTGTTTATTCTGTCTATCTGTGTGTGTGTGTGTCTATCTGTTTGTGTGTGTGTGTCTATCTATGTGTGGGTGTGTGCGTATCTATCTGTGTGTGTGTCTATCTGTGTGTGTGTCTATCTGTCTGTGTGTGTCTATCTGTGTGCTTGTGTGTCAATCTCTCTGTGTGTGTGTGAGTGTGTCTGTGTGTGTCTGTGTGTGTGTGTGTGTGTGTGGGCAGAAATTTGAGCTCAGCAGACGGATACGGTCAGCGGGATCGGGAGCACCTGGGAAACGGGCCACCGCCTGCGATCGACCCTCGACTCTGATTTTACGCTGGGGGGACAATTAAGGCCGGCCCAGTGTGAAATGGGCCTCCTGACTGGTCAGGAAGGGCCAAGCCTGTTAGCCCTGTGTGTGTGTTTGTGTTTGTGTGTATGTCTCTATCTGTGTATGAGTGTGTCTATATGTGTGTGTGTGTTTGTGTCTGTGTGTGTGTGTGTGTGTGTGTATCTATCTGTGTGTGTGTATGTGAGTGTCTATCTGTGTGTATGTGTGCATGTCTATCTGTGTGTGTGCCTATCCGTCTGTGTGTGTGTTTCTATCTGTGTGTGTGTGTGTGTGTGTCTCTGTGTGTGTGTGTGTCTATCTGTGTGTGTGTCTATCCGTCTGTGTGTATGTGTCTATCTGTGTGTGTCTGTGTCTCTGTGTGTGTTTGTGTGTGTGTGTGTGTGTGTGTGTGTTTGCGTGTGTGTGTGTCTATCTGTGTGTGTGTGTATCTATCTGTGTTTGTGTGTGAGTGTCTATCTGTGTGTGTGTGTGTCTATCTGTGTGTGTGTCTATCCGTCTGTGTGTGTGTGTCTATCTTTGTGTGTGTATGTGTGTGTTTGTTTGTTTCTATCTGTGTGTGTGTGTCTATCTGTGTGTGTGTGTGTGTGTGTGTCTCTGTGTGTGTTTGTGTCTATCTGTGTGTGTGTATCTTTGTGTATGTGTCTACCTGTGTGTGTCTGTGTGTCTGTGTGTGTTTGTGTGTGTGTGTGTGTGTTTGCGTGTGTGTGTGTCTATCTGTGTGTTTGTGTGTGTTTGTTTCTATCTGTGTGTGTGTGTGTCTATCTGTGTGTGTGTGTCTTTGTGTCTATCTGTGTGTGTGTCTATCTGTGTGTGTGTGTGTCTATCTGTGTTTGTGTGTGTCTATCTGTGTGTGTGTGTGTTCTATCTGTGTGTGTGTGTGTCAGTGTGTCTATCTGTGTTTGTGTGTGTGTGTCTATCTGTTTGTGTGTGTGTCTATCTGTGTGTATGTGTCTTTGTGTCTATCTGTGTGTGTGTGTCTATCTGTGTGTGTGTTCGTGTGTCTATCTGTGTGTGTGCGTATCTATCTGTGTGTGTGTCTATCTGTGTGTGTGTGTCTATCAGTGTGCTTGTGTGTCTATCTCTGTGTGTGTTTGTGTGTGTGTGTCTGTGTGTGAGTGTGTTTGTGTGTGGGCAGAATTTTGAGCTCAGCAGACGGATATGGTCAGCGGGATCGCCAACAGCTGGGAAACGGGCCACCGCCTGCGATTGACCCTCGACTCTGATTTTACACTGGGGGGACAATTAAGGACGGCCCAGTGTGAAATGAGGCTCCCCACTGGTCAGGAAGGGCCGAGCCTGTTAGCCCTGTGTGTGTGTTTGTGTTTGTGTGTATGTCTCTATCTGTGTATGTGTGTGTCTGTTTGTGTGTGTATTTGTGGGTGTCTATCTGTGTATGGGGGTTTGTGTCTGTATGTGGGTGTCTGTCTGTGTGAATGTGTGTTGTGTGTCTATCTGTGTGTATGTATGCATGTCTATCTGTGTGTGTGCCTATCTGTGTGTGTGTCTATCTGTATATGTGTGTGTCTATCTATGTGTGTGTCTATCTGTGTGTGTGCCTATCTGTGTATGTGTGTATGTGTGTCAATTTGTGTGTGTTTGTGTCTGTGTGTGCCTATCTGTGCATGTGTGTGTGTGCCTATCTGTGTGTTTGTGAGTGTGTGTCTATCTGTGTGTGCGTCTATCTGTCGGTGGGATTGTCTATCTGTGTCTACTTGTGTACAAGTGTTTCTGCGTATGTCTAATTCTGCGTATGTGTGTCTATTTGTGTGTGTATTTGTGTGTGTCTTTCTGTGTGTGGGTGTTTGTGTCTGTATGTGTGTGTCTCTCTGTGTGAATGTGTGTTGTGTGTCTATCTGTGTGTATGTGTGCGCGTCTATCTGTGTGTGTGTCTATCTGTGTGTGTGTGTGTGCCTATCTGTGTGTGTATGTGTGACAATTTGTGTGTGTTTGTGTCTGTCTGTGCCTATTTGGGCATGTGTATGTGTGTGTGTGTCTACCTGTGTGTGCGTCTATCTGTGGATGGGAGGGGCTATCTGTGTCTACTTGTGTACGTTTGTACCTATCTGTTTGTGTATTCGTGTGTGTCTATGTATGTATGGGGATGTGTTTCCGCATGCATGCCTGTCTTTCAGTGTGTGTCCATGTGTGTGTAAGTGTGTGTATCTATCTGTGTGTGTGTCTTTCTGTGTTTGTGTGTGTCTATCTGGGTGTGTATGTGTTTGTGCCTATCTGTGTGTTTGTGTGTGTGTGTGTGTGTGTGTCTATCTGTGTGTCTGTGTGTGTGTGTGTGAGTTTATCTGTGTGTGTGTGTGGGTATCTATCTGTGTGTGTGTGTGTTTGGGTGTGTCTATTAGTGTGTGTTTGTGTGTGAGTGTGTCTGTGTGCGTGTCTATCTGTGTGTGTGTGTTTGTGTGTGTGTGTGTCTGTGTGTGTGTCTGTCTGTGTGTGTCTGTGTGTGCCCATCTGTGTGTGTGTGTGTGTGTGTCTGTGTGTGTCTGTTTGTGTGTCTGTGTGTGTGTGTCTGTGTGTGCCCATCTGTGTGTGTGTGTGTGTGAGAGTGTGTCTATCTATCTGTGTTTGTGTGTGTCTTTGTGTTTGTGTTTGTCTATCTCTGTGTGGGTATGTGTGTGTGTGAGTATCTGTGTGTGTGTGTGTCTATCTGCGTGTGTGTGTGTGTGCCTATCTGTGTTTGATTGTGTGTGTGTCTGTGTGTGTGTCTTTCTGTCTGTGTGTGTGTGTGTGTGTCTATCTGTGTGTGTGTATGTGTGTGTTTGTTTGTTTCTATCTGTGCGTGTATGTCTATCTTTGTGTGTGTGTGTGTCTATGTGTGTGTGTATCTATCTGTGTGTGTCTGTGTGTATGTGTGTGTGTGTGTTTGTGTGTGTGTGTGTGTGTGTGTGTCTATCTGTGTGTGTGTATGTGCCTATCTGTGTGTGTGTGTATGTGTGTCAATTTGTGTTTGTTTGTGTCTGTGTGTGCCTATCTGTGCATTCGTGTTTGTGCATACCTGTGTGTTGTTTGTGTGTGTCTATCTGTGTGTGCATCTATCTGTCGGTGGGAGTGTCTATCTGTGTCTACTAGTGTACATGTGTATCTATCTGTTTGTGTATTCGTGTGTGTCTATGTATGTATGGGGATGTCTTTCTGCATGCATGCCTGTCTTTCTGCATGTGTCCATATGTGTGTGTGAGCGCGTATCTATCTGTGTGTGTGTCTTTCTGTGTTTGTGTGTATCTATCTGTGTGTGTGTTTGTTTGTGCCTATCTGTGTGTGTGTGTGTGTGTGTGTGAGTGTGTCTATCTGTCTGTGTTTATGTGTGTCTTTGTGTTTGTGTGTGTCTATCTCTGTGTGTGTATGTGTGTGTGTGAGTATCTGTGTGTGTGTGTGTCTATCTGTGTGTGTGTGTGTCTATCTGTGTGTGTGTGTATGCCTATCTGCGTTTGATTCTGTGTGTGTCTGTGTGTGTGTCTATCTGTGTGTGTGTATGTGTGTGTTTTTTTGTTTCTATCTGTGTGTGTGCGTCTATCTTTGTGTGTGTGTGTGTGTCTATCTGTGTGCGTGTATCTGTGTGTGTGTGTCTATCTGTGTGTGTCTGTGTGTATGTGTGTGTGTTTGTGTGTGTGTGTTTCTGTGTGTGTGTGTGTGTTTGTCTATCTGTGTGTGTGTGTGTGTGCGTCTATCTGTGTGTTTGTGTGTGTTTGTTTCTATCTGTGTGCGTGTGTCTATCTGTGTGTGTGTCTATCTGTGTGCTTGTGTGTGTCTATCTGTGTGTGCATGTGTCTTTGTGTCTATCTGTGTGTGTGTGTGTCTATCTGTTTGTGTGTGTGTCTACCTATGTGTGGGTGTGTGCGTATCTATCTGTTTGTGTGTCTATCTGTGTGTGTGTCTCGCTGCGTGTGTGTGTCTATCTGTGTGCTTGTGTGTCTATCTCTGTGTGTGTGTGTGTGTGTCTGTGTGTGGGCAGAAATTTGAGCTCAGCAGACGGATACGGTCAGCGGGATCGGGAGCACCTGGGAAACGGGCCACCGCTTGCGATCGACCCTCGACTCTGATTTTATGCTGGGGGGACAAGTAAGGCCAGTCCAGTGTGAAATGGGGCTCCCCACTGGTCAGGAAGGGCCGAGCCTGTTAGCCTGTGTGTGTGTTTGTGTTTGTGTGTATGTCTCTATCTGTGCATGTGTGTGTCTATATGTGTGTGTGTGTGTGTGTCTATCTGGGTGTGTGTGTGTGTGTCTATCTATCTGTGTGTGTGTGTGTCTATATGTGTGTGTGTATGTGTGTGTTTGTTTGTTTCTATTTCTGTGTGTGTGTCTATCTGTGTGTGTGTGTGTGTGTCTGTGTGTGTGTGTGTGTCTATCTGTGTGTGTGTATCTGTGTGTATGTGTCTACCTGTGTGTGTCTGTGTGTCTGAGTGTGTTTGCGTGTGTGTGTGTCTATCTGTGTGTGTGTGTCTATCTGTGTGTTTGTGTGTGTTCGTTTCTATCTGTGTGTATGTATATCTATCTGTGTGTGTGTGTGACTTTGTGTCTATCTGTGTGTGTGTCTATCTGTGTGTGTGTGTGTCTATCTGTGTTTGTGTGTGTCTCTGTGTGTGTGTGTGCGTGTCTATCTGTGTGTGTGTGTGTGTGTGTGTGTCTATCTGTGTGTGTATGTGTCTATCTGCGTGTGTGTGTCTTTGTGTCTATCTGTGTGAGTGTCTATCTTTGTGTGTGTGTGTGTGTCTATCTGTGATTGTGTGTGTCTATCTGTGTGTGTGTGTGTCTATCTGTGTGTGTTTGGGTGTGTCTATCTGTGTGTTTTTGTGCGTGTGTGTGTGTCTGTGTGTGTTTCTAACAGTTTGTGTGTGTGTGTCTGTGTGCGTGTCTGTGTGTGTGTGTGTGCCCATCTGTGTGTGTGTGTGTGTGTGTGTGTGAGAATGTGTCTATCTGTCTGTTTTTGTGTGTGTCTTTGTGTTTGTGTGTGTCTATCTCTGTGTGTGTATGTGTGTGTGTCTATCTGTGTGTGTGTGTGTCTATCTGTGTGTGTGTGTGTGTGTGTGCCTATCTGTGTTTGATTCTGTGTGTGTCTATCTGTCTGTGTGTGTGTGTGTGTCTATCTGTGTGTGTGTATGTGTGTGTTTGTTTGTTTCTATCTGTGTGTGTGTGTCTATCTTTGTGTGTGTGTGTGTCTATGTGTGTGTGTGTCTATCTGTGTGTGTGTATCTGTGTGTGTGTGTCTATCTGTGTGTGTGTATATCTGTGTGTGTGTCTATCTGTGTGTGTGTGTCTATCAGTGTGCTTGTGTGTCTATCTCTGTGTGTGTGTGTGTGTCTATCCGTGTGTGTCTGTGTGTATGTGTGTTTGTTTGTGTATGTTTGTGTGTGTGTGTGTGTGTCTATCTGTGTGTGTGTGTGTGTGTGTCTATCTGTGTGTTTGTGTGTGTTTGTTTCTATCTGTGTGCGTGTGTCTATCTGTGTGTGTGTCTATCTGTGTGTTTGTGAGTGTGTATCTGTGTGTGCGTGTTTATTGTGTCTATCTGTGTGTGTGTGTGTCTATCTGTTTGTGTGTGTGTGTCTATCAATGTGTGGGTGTGTGCGTATCTATCTGTGTGTGTGTCTATCTGTGTGTGTGTCTATCTGTGTGTGTGTGTCTATCAGTGTGCTTGTGTGTCTATCTCTGTGTGTGTGTGTGTGTGTGTGGGCAGAAATTTGAGCTCAGCAGATGGATACGGTCAGCGGGATCGGGAGCACCTGGGAAACGGGCCACCGCCTGCGATCGACCCTCGACGCTGATTTTACGCTGCGGGGACAATTAAGGCTGGCCCAGTGTGAAATGGGTCTCCCCACTGGTCAGGAAGGGCCAAGCCTCTTAGCCCTGTGTGTGTGTTTGTGTTTGTGTGTATGTCTCTATCTGTGTGTGTGCGTGTCTCTGTGTGTGTGTGTGTGTGTGTGTATGTGTGTCTATCTATGTGTGTGTGTGTGTGTGTGTGTGTGTATCTATCTGTGTGTGTGTGTGAGTGTCTATCTGTGTGTGTGTGTGTCTATCTGTGTGTGTGTCTATCCGTCTGTGTGTGTGTGTCTATCTTTGTGTGTGTATGTGTGTGTTTGTTTGTTTCTATCTGTGCGTGTGTGCCTATCTGTGTGTGTGTGTGTGTGTGTGTGTCTGTGTGTGTGTGTGTCTACTGTGTGTGTGTATCTGTGTGTATGTGTCTATCTGTGTGTGTCTGTGTGTCTGTGTGTGCTTGTGTGTGTGTGTGTGTGTTTGCGTGTGTGTGTGTCTATCTGTGTGTGTGTGTCTATCTGTGTGTTTGTGTGTGTTTGTTTCTATCTGTGTGTGTGTGTGTGTCTATCTGTGTGTGTGTGTGTCTTTGTGTGTATCTGTGTGTGTGTCTATCTGTGTGTGTGTGTCTATCTGTGTTTGTGTGTGTGTCTGTGTGTCTATCTGTGTGTGTGTGTGTGTGTGTGTCTATCTGTGTGTGTGTGTGTCTATCTGTGTGTATGTGTCTTTGTGTCTATCTGTTTGTGTGTGTGTCTATCTGTGTGTGTGTCTATCTGTGTGTGTGTGTGTGTCTGTGTGTCTATCTGTGTGTGTGTGTGTGTCTATCTGTGTGTGTGTGTGTCTATCTGTGTGTATGTGTCTTTGTGTCTATCTGTTTGTGTGTGTGTCTATCTGTGTGTGTGTTCGTGTGTCTATCTGTGTGTGTGCGTATCTATCTGTGTGTGTGTCTATCTGTGTGTGCGTGTCTATCAGTGTGCTTGTGTGTCTATCTCTGTGTGTGTTTGTGTGTGTGTGTCTGTGTGTGAGTGTGTGTGTGTGTGGGCAGAATTTTGAGCTCAGCAGACGGATATGGTCAGCAGGATTGCCAACAGCTGGGAAACGGGCCACCGCCTGCGATTGACCCTCGACTCTGATTTTACGCTGGGGGTACAATTAAGGCTGGCCCAGTGTGAAATGAGGCTCCCCACTGGTCATGAAGGGCCGAGCCTGTTAGCCCTGTGTGTGTGTTTGTGTTTGTGTGTATGTCTCTATCTGTGTATGTGTGTGTCTGTTTGTGTGTGTATTTGTGGGTGTCTATCTATGTGTGGGGGTTTGTGTCTGTATGTGGGTGTCTGTCTGTGTGAATGTGTGTTGTGTGTCTATCTGTTTGTATGTATGCATGTCTATCTGTGTGTGTGCCTATCTGTGTGTGTGTCTATCTGTATATGTGTGTGTCTATCTATGTGTGTGTCTATCTGTGTGTGTGCCTATCTGTGTATGTGTGTATGTGTGTCAATTTGTGTGTGTTTGTGCCTGTGTGTGCCTATCTGTGCATGTGTGTGTGTGCCTATCTGTGTGTTTGTGAGTGTGTGTCTATCTGTGTGTGCGTCTATCTGTCGGTGGGAGCTTCTATCTGTGTCTAATTGTGTACAAGTGTTTGTGTTTATGTCTAATTCTGTGTATGTGTTTCTATTTGTGTGTGTATTTGTGGGTGTCTATCTGTGTGTGGGTGTTTGTGTCTGTATGTGTGTGTCTCTCTGTGTGAATGTGTGTTGTTTGTCTATCTCTGTGTATGTGTGCGCGCGTTTATATGTGTGTGTGTCTATCTGTGTGTGTGTGTGTGCCTATCTGTGTGTGCATGTGTGTCAATTTGTGTGTGTTTGTGTCTGTGTGTGCCTATTTGTGCATGTGTATGTGTGTGTGTGTCTACCTGTGTGTGCGTCTATCTGTGGGTGGGAGGGTCTATCTGTGTCTACTTGTGTACGTTTGTATCTACCTGTTTGTGTATTCGTGTGTGTCTATGTATGTATGGGGATGTGTTTCTGCATGCATGCCTGTCTTTCTGTGTGTGTCCATGTATGTGTAAGTGTGTGTATCTATCTGTGTGTGTGTCTTACTGTGTTTGTGTGTGTCTATCTGGGTGTGTATGTGTTTGTGCCTATCTGTGTGTGTGTGTGTGTGTGTGTGTTTGTGTGTCTCTATCTGTGTGTGTGTGTGTGTGTGTGAGTTTATCTGTGTGTGTGTGTGGGTATCTATCTGTGTGTATGTGTCTATCTGTGTGTGAGTGTGTGTGTCTATCTTGTGTGTTTGTGGATGTCTATCTGTGTGCATGTGTCTACATCTCTGTGTGCTTGTGTATGTTTGGCTATCTGTGTGTGTGTGTCTATCTGTGTGTGTGTGTGTCTATCTGTGTGTGTGTGTGTGTGTGTGTGTGTGTGTGTCACTATCTGTGTGTGTGTGTGTGTGTGTGTGAGTTTATCTGTGTGTGTGTGTGGGTATCTATCTGTGTGTATGCGTCTATCTGTGTGTAAGTGTGTGTGTCTGTCTTGTGTGTTTGTGGATGTCTATCTGTGTGCATGTGTCTACATCTCTGTGTGCTTGTGTATGTTTGGCTATCTGTGTGTGTGTGTCTATCTGTGTGTGTGTGTGTCTATCTATGTGTGTGCGTGTTTGGGTGTGTCTATCAGTGTGTGTTTGTGTGTGTGTCCGTGTGTGTGTCTATCTGTGTGTGTGTGTCTATCTGTGTTTTTGTGTGTTTGTGTTTGTCTGTGTGTGTGTCTGTGCGTTTGTGTGTCTGTGTGTGCCTATCTGTGCGTGTGTGTATGTATCTGTGTGTGAGTGTGTGTCTATCTGTGTGTGTGTGTTTGTGTGTGTCTATCTGTGTGTGTTTGTGCGTGAGTGTGTCTGTGTGTGTGTCTATCTCTGTGTGTGTGTGTTTGTCTGTGTCTGTGTGTGTCTGTGTGTGTGTCTGTGTGTGCGTGTGTCTGTGTGTGCCCATCTGTGTGTGTGTGTGTGTGTGTGTGTGTGTGTGTGTGTGTGAGAGAGAGAGAGTGTGTCTATCTGTCTGTGTTTGTGTGTGTCTTTGTGTTTGTGTGTGTCTATCTCTGTGTGTGTATTTGTGTGTGTGAGTATCTGTGTGTGTGTGTGTCTATCTGTGTGTGTGTGTGTGTCTATCTGTGTGTGTGTGTGTTTGGGTATGTCTATCTGTGTTTGATTGCGCATGAGTGTGTCTGTGTGTATGTCTATCTGTGTGTGTGTGTCTGTGTGTGTCTGTGTGTGCCCATCTGTGTGTGTGTGTGTGTGTGAGAGAGAGTGTGTCTATGTGTCTGTGTTTGTGTGTGTCTTTGTGTTTGTGTGAGTCTATCTCTGTGTGGGTATGTGTGTGTGTGAGTATCTGTGTGTGTGTGTGTCTATCTGTGTGTGTGTGTGTGCCTATCTGTGTTTGATTGTGTGTGTGTCTGTGTGTGTGTCTATCTTTCTCTGTGTGTGTGTCTATCTGTGTGTGTGTATGTGTGTGTTTGTTTGTTTCTATCTGTGTGTGTGTGTCTATCTTTGTGTGTGTGTGTGTCTATGTGTGTGTGTGTCTATCTGTGTGCGTGTATCTGTGTGTGTGTCTATCTGTGTGTGTCTGTGTGTACGTGTGTGTGTTTGTGTGTGTGTGATTGTGTGTGTGTCTGTGTGTGTGTGTGTGTGTGCATCTATCTGTGTGTTTGTGTGTGTTTGTTTCTATCTGTGTGCGTGTGTCTATCTATGTGTGTCTATCTGTGTGTTTGTGTGTGTCTATCTGTGTGTGCGTGTGTCTTTGTGTCTATCTGTGTGTGTGTGTGTCTATCTGTTTGTGTGTGTGTCTATCTATGTGTGGGTGTGTGCGTATCTATCTGTTTGTGTGTCTATCTGTGTGTGTGTCTATCTGTGTGTGTGTGTCTATCTGTGTGCTTGTGTGTCTATCTCTGTGTGTGTGTGTGTGTGTCTGTGTGTGTGTGTGTGTGTGTGTGTGTGTGTCTGGGCAGAAATTTGAGCTCAGCAGTCGGATACGGTCAGCGGGATCGGGATCATCTGGGAAACGGGCCACCGCCTGCGATCGACCCTCGACTCTGATTTTAGACTGGGGGGACAAGTAAGGCCAGCCCAGTGTGAAATGGGGCTCCCCACTGGTCAGGAAGGGCCGAGCCTGTTAGCCTGTGTGTGTGTTTGTGTTTGTGTGTATGTCTCTATCTGTGCATGTGTGTGTCCATATGTGTGTGTGTGTGTGTGTCTATCTGGGTGTGTGTGTGTGTGTCTATCTATCTGTGTGTGTGTGTCTATATGTGTGTGTGTATGTGTGTGTTTGTTTGTTTCTATTTGTGTGTGTGTGTCTATCTGTGTGTGTATGTGTGTGTCTGTGTGTGTGTGTGTGTGTGTGTCTATCTGTGTGTGTGTATCTGTGTGTATGTGTCTACCTGTGTGTGTCTGTGTGTCTGTGTGTGTTTGCGTGTGTGTGTGTGCCCATCTGTGTGTGTGTGTGTGTGTGTGTGTTTGTGTGTGAGAGAGTGTGTCTATCTGTCTGTGTTTGTGTGTGTCTTTGTGTTTGTGTGTGTCTATCTCTGTGTGTGTATTTGTGTGTGTGAGTATTTGTGTGTGTGTGTGTCTATCTGTGTGTGTGTGTGTGTGTCTATCTGTGTGTGTGGGTGTTTGGGTGTGTCTATCTGTGTTTGTTTGCGCATGAGTGTGTCTGTGTGTGTGTCTATCTGTGTGTGTGTGTCTATCTGTGTTTTTGTGTGTTTGTGTTTGTCTGTGTGTGTGTCTGGGTGTGTGTGTGTCTGTGTGTGCCTATCTGTGTGTGTGTGAATGTATCTGTGTCTATCTGTGTGTGAGTGTGTGTCTATCTGTGTGTGTGTGTCTATCTGTGTGTGTTTGTGCGTGAGTGTGTCTGTGTGTGTGTCTATCTGTGTGTGTGTGTTTGTCTGTGTCTGTGTGTGTCTGTGTGTGTGTCTGTGTATGTGTGTCTGTGTGTGCCCATCTGTGTGTGTGTGTGTGTGTGAGAGAGTGTGTCTATCTGTCTGTGTTTGTGTGTGTCTTTGTGTTTGTGTGTGTCTATCTCTGTGTGTGTATTTGTGTGTGTGAGTATCTGTGTGTGTGTGTGTCTATCTGTGTGTGTGTGTTTGGGTGTGTCTATCTGTGTTTGTTTGCGCATGAGTGTGTCTGTGTGTGTGTCTATCTGTGTGTGTGTGTCTGTGTGTGTCTGTGTGTGCCCATCTGTGTGTGTGTGTGTGTGTGAGAGAGAATGTGTCTATGTGTCTGAGTTTGTGTGTGTCTTTGTGTTTGTGTGTGTCTATCTCTGTGTGGGTATGTGTGTGTGTGAGTATCTGTGTGTGTGTGTGTCTATCTGTGTGTGTGTGTGTGCCTATCTGTGTTTGATTGTGTGTGTGTCTGTGTGTGTGTCTATCTTTCTCTGTGTGTGTGTGTCTATCTGTGTTTGTGTATGTGTGTGTTTGTTTCTATCTGTGTGTGTGTGTCTATCTTTGTGTGTGTGTGTGTCTATGTGTGTGTGTGTCTATCTGTGTGCGTGTATCTGTGTGTGTGTCTATCTGTGTGTGTCTGTGTGTACGTGTGTGTGTTTGTGTGTGTGTGTTTGTGTGTGTGTCTGTGTGTGTGTGTGTGCATCTATCTGTGTGTTTGTGTGTGTTTGTTTCTATCTGTGTGCATGTGTCTATCTGTGTGTGTGTCTATCTGTGTGTTTGTGTGTGTCTATCTGTGTGTGCGTGTGTCTTTGTGTCTATCTGTGTGTGTGTGTGTCTATCTGTTTGTGTGTGTGTCTATCTATGTGTGGGTGTGTGCGTATCTATCTGTTTGTGTGTCTATCTGTGTGTGTGTCTATCTGTGTGTGTGTGTCTATCTGTGTGCTTGTGTGTCTATGTGTGTGTGTGTGTGTGTCTGTCTGTGTGTGTGTGTGTATGTGTGTGTGTGTGGGCAGAAATTTGAGCTCAGCAGTCGGATACGGTCAGCGGGATCGGGAGCACCTGGGAAACGGGCCACCGCCTGCGATCGACCCTCGACTCTGATTTTACGCTGGGGGGACAAGTAAGGCCAGCCCAGTGTGAAATGGGGCTCCCCACTGGTCAGGAAGGGCCGAGCCTGTTAGCCTGTGTGTGTGTTTGTGTTTGTGTGTATGTCTCTATCGGTGCATGTGTGTGTCTATATGTGTGTGTGTGTGTGTCTATCTGGGTGTGCGTGTGTGTGTCTATCTATCTGTGTGTGTGTTTGTGTGTGTGAGTGTCTATCTGTGTGCGTGTGTGTCTATCTGTGTGTGTGTCTATCTGTCTGTGTGTGTGTGTCTATATGTGTGTGTGTATGTGTGTGTTTGTTTGTTTCTATTTGTGTGTGTGTGTCTATCTGTGTGTGTGAGTGTGTGTCTGTGTGTGTGTGTGTCTATCTGTGTGTGTGTATCTGTGTGTATGTGTCTATCTGTGTGTGTCTGTGTGTGTGTGTGTGTGTTTGCGTGTGTGTGTGTCTATCTGTGTGTTTGTGTGTGTTCGTTTCTATCTGTGTGTATGTATATCTATATGTGTGTGTGTGTGACTTTGTGTCTATCTGTGTGTGTGTCTATCTGTGTGTGTGTGTGTCTATCTGTGTTTGTGTGTGTCTCTGTGTGTGTGTGTGCGTGTCTATCTATGTGTGTATGTGTGTGTGTGTGTGTGTGTCTATCTGTGTGTGTATTTGTCTATCTGTGTGTGTGTGTCTTTGTGTCTATCTGTGTGTGTGTCTATCTCTGTGTGTGTGTGTGTCTATCTGTGTTTGTGTGTGTCTATCTGTGTGTGTGTGTGTGTGTCTATCTGTATGTGTGTGTGTTTGTCTATCTGTGTTTGTGTTTGTCTATCTGTGCGTGTGTGTGTCTATCTGTGTGTGTGTGTTTGTGTGTGTGTGTCTATCTGTGTGTGTGTCTATCTGTGTGTGGGTGTACGTATCTATGTCTATCTGTGTGTGTGTGTGGGTGTCTATCTGTGTGTGTGTGTGTTTGGGTGTGTCTATCTCTGTGTGTTTGTGTGTGTGTGTGTCTGTGTGTGTGTCTATCTGTGTGTGTGTGTTTGTGTGTGTGTGTGTGTCTGTGTGTGTGTCTGTGTGTCTGTGTCTGTGTGTGCCCATCTGTGTGTGTGTGTGTGCCTATCTGTGTTTGATTGTGTGTGTGTCTGTGTGTGTGTCTATCTGTCTGTGTGTGTGTGTGTCTATCAGTGTGTGTGTATGTGTGTGTTTGTTTGTTTCTATCTGTGTGTGTGTGTCTATTTTTGTGTGTGTATGTGTCTATGTGTGTGTGTGTCTATCTGTGTGCATGTATCTGTGTGTGTGTGTCTATCTGTGTGTGTCTGTGTGTATGTGTGTGTGTTTGTGTGTGTGTCTGTGTGTGTGTGTGTGTGTGTGTGTGTGTGTGTGCCTATCTGTGTGTGTGTGTATGTGTGTCAATTTGTGTGTATTTGTGTCTGTGTGTGCCTATCTGTGCATTCGTGTTTGTGCCTATCTGTGTGTTTGTTTGTGTGTGTCTATCTGTGTGTGCATCTATCTGTCGGTGGGAGTGTCTATCTGTGTCTACTAGTGTACATGTGTATCTATCTGTTTGTGTATTCGTGTGTGTCTATGTATATATGGGGATGTGTTTCTGCATGCATGCCTGTCTTTCTGCGTGTGTCCATATGTGTGTGTGAGCACGTATCTATCTGTGTGTGTGTCTTTCTGTGTTTGTGTGTATCTATCTGTGTGTGTATTTGTTTGTGCCTATCTGTGTTTGTGTGTGTGTGTGCGTGTGTGTGTGTGTCTATCTGTGTGTGTGTGTGTGTGTCTGTGTGTGTGTCTAGCTGTGTGTGTGTGTGAGTGTCTATCTATCTGTGTTTGTGTGTGTCTATCTGTGTGTGTGTCAATCTGTGTGTGTGTTTGTGTGTGTGTGTGTCTATCTGTGTGTGTGTCTATCTGTGTGTGTTTGTATGTATCTGTGTCTATCTGTGTGTGTGTGTGTGTCTATCTGTGTGTGTTTGGGTGTGTCTATCTGTGTGTGTTTGTGTGCGTGTGTGTCTGTGTGTGTTTCTATCTGTTTGTGTGTGTGTGTCTGTGTGTGTGTGTGTGTGTGCCCATCTGTGTGTGTGTGTGTGTGTGAGAATGTGTCTATCTGTCTGTTTTTGTGTGTGTCTTTGTGTTTGTGTGTGTCTATCTCTGTGTGTGTATGTGTGCGTGTCTATCTGTGTGTGTGTGTGTCTATCTGTGTGTGTGCCTATCTGTGTTTGATTCTGTGTGTGTCTATCTGTCTGTGTGTGTGTGTGTGTCTATCTGTGTGTGTGTATGTGTGTGTTTGTTTGTTTGTATCTGTGTGTGTGTCTATCTTTGTGTGTGTGTGTGTCTATGTGTGTGTGTGTCTATCGGTGTGCGTGTATCTGTGTGTGTGTGTCTATCTGTGTGTGTCTGTGTGTATGTGTGTTTGTTTGTGTGTGTTTTTGTGTGTGTGTGTGTGTCTATCTGTGTGTGTGTGTGTGTGTCTATCTGTGTGTTTGTGTGTGTTTGTTTCTATCTGTGTGCGTGTGTCTATCTGTGTGTGTGTCTATCTGTGTGTTTGTGACTGTCTATCTGTGTGTGCGTGTTTATTGTGTCTATCTGTGTGTGTGTGTGTCTATCTGTGTGTGTGTGTGTGTGTTTTTGTGTCTGTCTCTATCTGTGTGTGTGTGTGTGTGAGTGTGAGTTTATCTGTGTGTGTGTGTGGGTATCTATCTGTTTGTATGTGTCTATCTGTGTGTGAGTGTGTGTGTCTATCTTGTGTGTCTGTGGATGTCTATCTGTGTGCATGTGTCTACATCTCTGTGTGCTTGTGTATGTTTGGCTATCTGTGTGTGTGTGTCTATCTGTGTGTGTGTGTGTCTATCTGTGTGTGTGTGTGTGTGTGTGTGTGTGTCTATCTGTTTGTGTGTGAGTGTCTGTGTGTGTGTCTGTGTGTGTGTGTGTGTGTGTGTGTGTGTGTGCCCATCTGTGTGTGTGTGTGTGAGAATGTGTCTATCTGTCTGTGTTTGTGTGTGTCTTTGTGTTTGTGTGTGTCTATCTCCGTGTGTGTATGTGTGTGTGTGAGTATCTGTGTGTGTGTGTATGTGTGTGTGTGTGTGTGTGTGTGTCTATCTGTGTGTGTGTGTGTGTGTGTCTATAGATCTGTGTGTGTGTGTGTGTGTTTGTGAGTTTATCTGTGTGTGTGTGTGGCTATCTATCTGTGTTTATGCGTCTATCTGTGTGTGAGTGTGTGTGTCTGTCTTGTGTGTTTGTGGATGTCTATCTTTGTGCATGTGTCTACATCTCTGTGTGCTTCTGTATGTTTGGCTATCTGTGTGTGTGTCTATCTGTGTGTGTGTGTGTGTGTCTATCTGTGTGTGTGCGTGTTTGGGTGTGTCTATCAGTGTGTGTTTGTGTGTTTGTCCGTGTGTGTGTCTATCTGTGTGTGTGTGTCTATCTGTGTTTTTGTGTGTTTGTGTTTGTCTGTGTGTGTGTCTGTGCGTGTGTGTGTCTGTGTGTACCTATCTGTGTGTGTGTGTATGTATCTGTGTCTATCTGTGTGTGAGTGTGTGTCTATCTGTGTGTGTGTGTTTGTGTGTGTCTATCTGTGTGTGTTTGTGCGTGAGTGTGTCTGTGTGTGTCTATCTGTGTGTGTGTGTTTGTGTGTGTCTGTGTGTGTCTGTGTGTGTGTCT
>NC_054471.1:161717883-161740383 GCF_017639515.1 Carcharodon carcharias
GTCAATTTGTGTGTATTTGTGTCTGTGTGTGCCTATCTGTGCATTTGTGTTTGTGCCTATCTGTGTGTTTGTTTGTGTGTGTCTATCTGTGTGTGCATCTATCTGTCGGTGGGAGTGTCTATCTGTGTCTACTAGTGTACATGTGTATCTATCTGTTTGTGTATTCGTGTGTGTCTATGTATATATGGGGATGTGTTTCTGCATGCATGCCTGTCTTTCTGCGTGTGTCCATATGTGTGTGTGAGCGCGTATCTATCTGTGTGTGTGTCTTTCTGTGTTTGTGTGTATCTATCTGTGTGTGTATTTGTTTGTGCCTATCTGTGTTTGTGTGTGTGTGTGCGTGTGTGTGTGTGTCTATCTGTGTGTGTGTGTGTGTGTCTGTGTGTGTGTCTAGCTGTGTGTGTGTGTGAGTGTCTATCTATCTGTGTTTGTGTGTGTCTATCTGTGTGTGTGTCAATCTGTGTGTGTGTTTGTGTGTGTGTGTCTATCTGTGTGTGTTTGTATGTATCTGTGTCTATCTGTGTGTGTGTGTGTGTGTCTATCTGTGTGTGTTTGGGTGTGTCTATCTGTGTGTGTTTGTGTGCGTGTGTGTCTGTGTGTGTTTCTATCTGTTTGTGTGTGTGTGTCTGTGTGTGTGTGTGTGTGTGCCCATCTGTGTGTGTGTGTGTGTGTGGGAATGTGTCTATCTGTCTGTTTTTGTGTGTGTCTTTGTGTTTGTGTGTGTCTATCTCTGTGTGTGTATGTGTGCGTGTCTATCTGTGTGTGTGTGTGTCTATCTGTGTGTGTGTGTGTGTGTGTGCCTATCTGTGTTTGATTCTGTGTGTGTCTATCTGTCTGTGTGTGTGTGTGTGTCTATCTGTGTGTGTGTATGTGTGTGTTTGTTTGTTTGTATCTGTGTGTGTGTGTCTATCTTTGTGTGTGTGTGTGTCTATGTGTGTGTGTGTCTATCTGTGTGCGTGTATCTGTGTGTGTGTGTCTATCTGTGTGTGTCTGTGTGTATGTGTGTTTGTTTGTGTGTGTTTGTGTGTGTGTGTGTGTCTATCTGTGTGTGTGTGTGTGTGTCTATCTGTGTGTTTGTGTGTGTTTTTTTCTATCTGTGTGCGTGTGTCTATCTGTGTGTGTGTCTATCTGTGTGTTTGTGAGTGTCTATCTGTGTGTGCGTGTTTATTGTGTCTATCTGTGTGTGTGTGTGTCTATCTGTGTGTGTGTGTGTGTGTTTTTGTGTCTGTCTCTATCTGTGTGTTTGTGTGTGAGTGTGAGTTTATCTGTGTGTGTGTGTGGGTATCTATCTGTGTGTATGTGTCTATCTGTGTGTGAGTGTGTGTGTCTATCTTGTGTGTCTGTGGATGTCTATCTGTGTGCATGTGTCTACATCTCTGTGTGCTTGTGTATGTTTGGCTATCTGTGTGTGTGTGTCTATCTGTGTGTGTGTGTGTCTATCTGTGTGTGTGTGTGTGTGTGTGTGTGTTTGTGAGTTTATCTGTGTGTGTGTGTGGGTATCTATCTGTGTTTATGCGTCTATCTGTGTGTAAGTGTGTGTGTCTGTCTTGTGTGTTTGTGGATGTCTATCTTTGTGCTTGTGTCTACATCTCTGTGTGCTTCTGTATGTTTGGCTATCTGTGTGTGTGTGTCTATCTGTGTGTGTGTGTGTGTCTATCTGTGTGTGTGCGTGTTTGGGTGTGTCTATCAGTGTGTGTTTGTGTGTTTGTCCGTGTGTGTGTCTATCTGTGTGTGTGTGTCTATCTGTGTTTTTGTGTGTTTGTGTTTGTCTGTGTGTGTGTCTGTGCGTGTGTGTGTCTGTGTGTACCTATCTGTGTGTGTGTGCATGTATCTGTGTCTATCTGTGTGTGAGTGTGTGTCTATCTGTGTGTGTGTGTTTGTGTGTGTCTATCTGTGTGTGTTTGTGCGTGAGTGTGTCTGTGTGTGTCTATCTGTGTGTGTGTGTTTGTGTGTGTCTGTGTGTGTCTGTTTGTGTGTCTGTGTGTGTGTGTCTGTGTGTGCCCATCTGTGTGTGTGTGTGTGTGTGTGTGTGTGTGTGTGTGTGTGTGTGAGTGTGTCTATCTGTCTGTGTTTGTGTGTGTCTTTGTGTTTGTGTGTATCTATCTCTGTGTGTGTATTTGTGTGTGTGAGTATCTGTGTGTGTGTGTCTATCTGTGTGTGTGTGTGTCTATCTGTGTGTGTGTGTGTTTGGGTGTGTCTATCTGTGTTTGTTTGCGCATGAGTGTGTCTGTGTGTGTGTCTATCTGTGTGTGTGTGTCTTTGTGTGTCTGTGTGTGCCCATCTGTGTGTGTGTGTGTGTGTGAGAGAGAGAGAGTGTGTCTATGTGTCTGTGTTTGTGTGTGTCTTTGTGTTTGTGTGTGTCTATCTCTGTGTGGGTATGTGTGTGTGTGAGTATCTGTGTGTGTGTGTGACTATCTGTGTGTGTGTGTGCCTATCTGTGTTTGATTGTGTGTGTGTCTGTGTGTGTGTCTATCTTTCTCTGTGTGTGAGTGTCTATCTGTGTGTGTGTATGTGTGTGTTTATTTGTTTCTATCTGTGTGTGTGTGTCTATCTTTGTGTGTGTGCGTGTCTATGTGTGTGTGTGTCTATCTGTGTGCGTGTATCTGTGTGTATGTCTATCTGTGTGTGTCTGTGTGTACGTGTGTGTGTTTGTGTGTGTGTGTTTGTGTGTGTGTCTGTGTGTGTGTGTGTGTGCATCTATCTGTGTTTGTGTGTGGGCAGAAATTTGAGCTCAGCAGACGGATACGGTCAGCGGGATCGGGAGCACCTGGGAAACGGGCCAACGCCTGCGATCGACCCTCGACTCTGATTTTACGCTGGGGGGACAAGTAAGGCCAGCCCAGTGTGAAATGGGGCTCCCCACTGGTCAGGAAGGGCCGAGCCTGTTAGCCTGTGTGTGTGTTTGTGTTTGTGTGTATGTCTCTATCTGTGCATGTGTGTGTCTATATGTTTGTGTGTGTGTGTGTGTGTCTATCTGGGTGTGTGTGTGTGTGTCTATCTATCTGTGTGTGTCTGTGTGTGTGTGAGTGTCTATCTGTGTGCGTGTGTGTCTATCTGTGTGTGTGTCTATCTGTGTGTGTGTGTGTCTATATGTGTGTGTGTATGTGTGTGTTTGTTTGTTTCTATTTGTGTGTGTGTGTCTATCTGTGTGTGTGTGTCTATCTGTGTGTGTTTGTGCGTGAGTGTGTCTGTGTGTGTGTCTATCTGTGTGTGTGCGTTTGTCTGTGTCTGTGTGTGTCTGTGTGTGTGTCTGTGTATGTGTGTCTGTGTGTGCCCATCTGTGTGTGTGTGTGTGTGTGAGAGAGTGTGTCTATCTGTCTGTGTTTGTGTGTGTCTTTGTGTTTGTGTGTGTCTATCTCTGTGTGTGTATTTGTGTGTGTGAGTATCTGTGTGTGTGTGTGTCTATCTGTGTGTGTGTGTGTGTCTATCTGTGTGTGTGTGTGTTTGGGTGTGTCTATCTGTGTTTGTTTGCGCATGAGTGTGTCTGTGTGTGTTTCTATCTGTGTGTGTGTCTGTGTGTGTCTGTGTGTGCCCATCTGTGTGTGTGTGTGTGTGTGTGAGAGACAGTGTGTCTATGTGTCTGAGTTTGTGTGTGTCTTTGTGTTTGTGTGTGTCTATCTCTGTGTGGGTATGTGTGTGTGTGAGTATCTGTGTGTGTGTGTGTCTATCTGTGTGTGTGTGTGTGCCTATCTGTGTTTGATTGTGTGTGTGTCTGTGTGTGTGTCTATCTTTCTCTGTGTGTGTGTGTCTATCTGTGTTTGTGTATGTGTGTGTTTGTTTCTATCTGTGTGTGTGTGTCTATCTTTGTGTGTGTGTGTGTCTATGTGTGAGTGTCTCTACCTGTGTGCGTGTATCTGTGTGTGTGTCTATCTGTGTGTGTCTGTGTGTACGTGTGTGTGTTTGTGTGTGTGTTTGTGTGTGTGTCTGTGTGTGTGTGTGTGCATCTATCTGTGTGTTTGTGTGTGTTTGTTTCTATCTGTGTGCGTGTGTCTATCTGTGTGTGTGTCTATCTGTGTGTTTGTGTGTGTCTATCTGTGTGTGCGTGTGTCTTTGTGTCTATCTGTGTGTGTGTGTGTCTATCTGTTTGTGTGTGTGTCTATCTATGTGTGGGTGTGTGCGTATCTATCTGTTTGTGTGTCTATCTGTGTGTGTGTCTATCTGTGTGTGTGTGTCTATCTGTGTGCTTGTGTGTCTATCTCTGTGTGTGTGTGTGTGTGTGTCTGTGTGTGTGTGTGTGTGTGTGTGGGCAAAAATTTGAGCTCAGCAGACGGATACGGTCAGCGGGATCGGGAGCACCTGGGAAACGGGCCACCGCCTGCGATCGACCCTCGACTCTGATTTTACGCTGGGGGGACAAGTAAGGCCAGCCCAGTGTGAAATGGGGCTCCCCACTGGTCAGGAAGGGCCGAGCCTGTTAGCCTGTGTGTGTGTTTGTGTTGTGTGTATGTCTCTATCTGTGTATGTGTGTGTCTATATGTGTGTGTGTGTGTGTGTGTCTATCTGGGTGTGTGTGTGTGTGTCTATCTATCTGTGTGTGTGTGTGTGTGTGTGTGTGTGTGTGTCTATCTTTGTGCGTGTGTGTCTATCTGTGTGTGTGTCTATCTGTGTGTGTGTGTGTGTCTACATGTGTGTGTGTATCTGTGTGTTTGTTTGATTCTATTTGTGTGTGTGTATCTATCTGTGTGTGTGTGTCTATCTGTGTGTGTTTGTGCGTGAGTGTGTCTGTGTGTGTGTCTATCTGTGTGTGTGTGTTTGTCTGTGTCTGTGTGTGTCTGTGTGTGTGTCTGTGTATGTGTGTCTGTGTGTGCCCATCTGTGTGTGTGTGTGTGTGTGAGAGAGTGTGTCTATCTGTCTGTGTTTGTGTGTGTCTTTGTGTTTGTGTGTGTCTATCTCTGTGTGTGTATTTGTGTGTGTGAGTATCTGTGTGTGTGTGTGTCTATCTGTGTGTGTGTGTGTCTATCTGTGTGTGTGTGTGTTTGGGTGTGTCTATCTGTGTTTGTTTGCGCATGAGTGTGTCTGTGTGTGTGTCTATCTGTGTGTGTGTGTCTGTGTGTGTCTGTGTGTGCCCATCTGTGTGTGTGTGTGTGTGTGAGAGAGAGTGTGTCTATGTGTCTGAGTTTGTGTGTGTCTTTGTGTTTGTGTGTGTCTATCTCTGTGTGGGTATGTGTGTGTGTGAGTATCTGTGTGTGTGTGTGTCTATCTGTGTGTGTGTGTGTGCCTATCTGTGTTTGATTGTGTGTGTGTCTGTGTGTGTGTCTATCTTTCTCTGTGTGTGTGTGTCTATCTGTGTTTGTGTATGTGTGTGTTTGTTTCTATCTGTGTGTGTGTGTCTATCTTTGTGTGTGTGTGTGTCTATGTGTGTGTGTCTCTATCTGTGTGCGTGTATCTGTGTGTGTGTCTATCTGTGTGTGTCTGTGTGTACGTGTGTGTGTTTGTGTGTGTGTGTTTGTGTGTGTGTCTGTGTGTGTGTGTGTGCATCTATCTGTGTGTTTGTGTGTGTTTGTTTCTATCTGTGTGCATGTGTCTATCTGTGTGTGTGTCTATCTGTGTGTTTGTGTGTGTCTATCTGTGTGTGCGTGTGTCTTTGTGTCTATCTGTGTGTGTGTGTGTCTATCTGTTTGTGTGTGTGTCTATCTATGTGTGGGTGTGTGCGTATCTATCTGTTTGTGTGTCTATCTGTGTGTGTGTCTATCTGTGTGTGTGTGTCTATCTGTGTGCTTGTGTGTCTATCTCTGTGTGTGTGTGTGTGTGTCTGTGTGTGTGTGTGTCTGTGTGTGTGGGCAGAAATTTGAGCTCAGCAGTCGGATACGGTCAGCGGGATCGGGAGCACCTGGGAAACGGGCCACCGCCTGCGATCGACCCTCGACTCTGATTTTACGCTGGGGGGACAAGTAAGGCCAGCCCAGTGTGAAATGGGGCTCCCCACTGGTCAGGAAGGGCCGAGCCTGTTAGCCTGTGTGTGTGTTTGTGTTTGTGTGTATGTCTCTATCGGTGCATGTGTGTGTCTATATGTGTGTGTGTGTGTGTGTCTATCTGGGTGTGCGTGTGTGTGTCTATCTATCTGTGTGTGTGTTTGTGTGTGTGAGTGTCTATCTGTGTGCGTGTGTGTCTATCTGTGTGTGTGTCTATCTGTCTGTGTGTGTGTGTCTATATGTGTGTGTGTATGTGTGTGTTTGTTTGTTTCTATTTGTGTGTGTGTGTCTATCTGTGTGTGTGAGTGTGTGTCTGTGTGTGTGTGTGTCTATCTGTGTGTGTGTATCTGTGTGTATGTGTCTATCTGTGTGTGTCTGTGTGTGTGTGTGTGTTTGCGTGTGTGTGTGTCTATCTGTGTGTGTGTGTCTATCTGTGTGTTTGTGTGTGTTCGTTTCTATCTGTGTGTATGTATATCTATATGTGTGTGTGTGTGACTTTGTGTCTATCTGTGTGTGTGTCTATCTGTGTGTGTGTGTGTCTATCTGTGTTTGTGTGTGTCTCTGTGTGTGTGTGTGCGTGTCTATCTGTGTGTGTGTGTCTTTGTGTCTATGTGTGTGTGTGTCTATCTTTGTGTGTGTGTGTGTCTATCTGTGTTTGTGTGTGTCTATCTGTGTGTGTGTGTGTGTGTCTATCTGTATGTGTGTGTGTTTGTCTATCTGTGTTTGTGTTTGTCTATCTGTGCGTGTGTGTGTCTATCTGTGTGTGTGTGTTTGTGTGTGTGTGTCTATCTGTGTGTGTGTCTATCTGTGTGTGGGTGTACGTATCTATGTCTATCTGTGCGTGTGTGTGGGTGTCTATCTGTGTGTGTGTGTTTGGGTGTGTCTATCTCTGTGTGTTTGTGTGTGTGTGTGTCTGTGTGTGTGTCTATCTGTGTGTGTGTGTTTGTGTGTGTGTGTGTGTCTGTGTGTGTGTCTGTGTGTCTGTGTCTGTGTGTGCCCATCTGTGTGTGTGTGTGTGTGAGAGAGAGTGTGTCTATCAGTCTGTGTTTGTGTGTGTCTTTGTGTTTGTGTGTGTCTATCTCTGTGTGTGTTTGTGTGTGTGTGTCTATCTGTGTGTGTGTGTGTGTCTATCTGTGTGTGTGTGTGTCTATCTGTGTGTGTGTGTGTGCCTATCTGTGTTTGATTGTGTGTGTGTCTGTGTGTGTGTCTATCTGTCTGTGTGTGTGTGTGTGTCTATCTGTGTGTATGTATGTGTGTGTTTGTTTGTTTCTATCTGTGTGTGTGTGTCTATTTTTGTGTGTGTATGTGTCTATGTGTGTGTGTGTCTATCTGTGTGCATGTATCTGTGTGTGTGTGTCTATCTGTGTGTGTCTGTGTGTATGTGTGTGTGTTTGTGTGTGTGTCTGTGTGTGTGTGTGTGTGTGTGTGTGTGCCTATCTGTGTGTGTGTGTATGTGTGTCAATTTGTGTGTATTTGTGTCTGTGTGTGCCTATCTGTGCATTCGTGTTTGTGCCTATCTGTGTGTTTGTTTGTGTGTGTCTATCTGTGTGTGCATCTATCTGTCGGTGGGAGTGTCTATCTGTGTCTACTAGTGTACATGTGTATCTATCTGTTTGTGTATTCGTGTGTGTCTATGTATGTATGGGGATGTGTTTCTGCATGCATGCCTGTCTTTCTGCGTGTGTCCATATGTGTGTGTGAGCGCGTATCTATCTGTGTGTGTGTCTTTCTGTGTTTGTGTGTATCTATCTGTGTGTGTATTTGTTTGTGCCTATCTGTGTTTGTGTGTGTGTGTGTGTCTGTGTGTGTGTCTAGCTGTGTGTGTGTGTGAGTGTCTATCTATCTGTGTTTGTGTGTGTCTATCTGTGTGTGTGTCAATCTGTGTGTGTGTTTGTGTGTGTGTGTCTATCTGTGTGTGTGTCTATCTGTGTGTGTTTGTATGTATCTGTGTCTATCTGTGTGTGTGTGTGTGTCTATCTGTGTGTGTTTGGGTGTGTCTATCTGTGTGTGTTTGTGTGCGTGTGTGTCTGTGTGTGTTTCTATCTGTTTGTGTGTGTGTGTCTGTGTGTGTGTGTGTGTGCCCATCTGTGTGTGTGTGTGTGTGTGTGAGAATGTGTCTATCTGTCTGTTTTTGTGTGTGTCTTTGTGTTTGTGTGTGTCTATCTCTGTGTGTGTATGTGTGCGTGTCTATCTGTGTGTGTGTGTGTCTATCTGTGTGTGTGTGTGTGTGCCTATCTGTGTTTGATTCTTTGTGTGTCTATCTGTCTGTGTGTGTGTGTGTGTCTATCTGTGTGTGTGTATGTGTGTGTTTGTTTGTTTGTATCTGTGTGTGTGTGTCTATCTTTGTGTGTGTGTGTGTCTATGTGTGTGTGTGTCTATCTGTGTGCGTGTATCTGTGTGTGTGTGTCTATCTGTGTGTGTGTGTGTGCCTATCTGTGTTTGATTGTGTGTGTGTCTGTGTGTGTGTCTATCTTTCTCTGTGTGTGTGTGTCTATCTGTGTTTGTGTATGTGTGTGTTTGTTTCTATCTGTGTTTGTGTGTCTATCTTTGTGTGTGTGTGTGTCTATGTGTGTGTGTCTCTATCTGTGTGAGTGTATCTGTGTGTGTGTCTATCTGTGTGTGTCTGTGTGTACGTGTGTGTGTTTGTGTGTGTGTGTTTGTGTGTGTGTCTGTGTGTGTGTGTGTGTGCATCTATCTGTGTGTTTGTGTGTGTTTGTTTCTATCTGTGTGCGTGTGTCTATCTGTGTGTGTGTCTATCTGTGTGTTTGTGTGTGTCTATCTGTGTGTGCGTGTGTCTTTGTGTCTATCTGTGTGTGTGTGTGTCTATCTGTTTGTGTGTGTGTCTATCTATGTGTGGGTGTGTGAGTATCTATCTGTTTGTGTGTCTATCTGTGTGTGTGTCTATCTGTGTGTGTGTGTCTATCTGTGTGCTTGTGTGTCTATCTCTGTGTGTGTGTGTGTGTGTCTGTGTGTGTGTGTGTGTGTGTGTGTGTGTGGGAAGAAATTTGAGCTCAGCAGTCGGATACGGTCAGCGGGATCGGGAGCACCTGGGAAACGGGCCACCGCCTGCGATCGACCCTCGACTCTGATTTTACGCTGGGGGGACAAGTAAGGCCAGCCCAGTGTGAAATGGGGCTCCCCACTGGTCAGGAAGGGCCGAGCCTGTTAGCCTGTGTGTGTGTTTGTGTTTGTGTGTATGTCTCTATCGGTGCATGTGTGTGTCTATATGTGTGTGTGTGTGTGTGTCTATCTGGGTGTGCGTGTGTGTGTCTATCTATCTGTGTGTGTGTTTGTGTGTGTGAGTGTCTATCTGTGTGCGTGTGTGTCTATCTGTGTGTGTGTCTATCTGTCTGTGTGTGTGTGTCTATATGTGTGTGTGTATGTGTGTGTTTGTTTGTTTCTATTTGTGTGTGTGTGTCTATCTGTGTGTGTGAGTGTGTGTCTGTGTGTGTGTGTGTGTCTATCTGTGTGTGTGTATCTGTGTGTATGTGTCTATCTGTGTGTGTCTGTGTGTGTGTGTGTGTTTGCGTGTGTGTGTGTCTATCTGTGTGTGTGTGTCTATCTGTGTGTTTGTGTGTGTTCGTTTCTATCTGTGTGTATGTATATCTATATGTGTGTGTGTGTGACTTTGTGTCTATCTGTGTGTGTGTCTATCTGTGTGTGTGTGTGTCTATCTGTGTTTGTGTGTGTCTCTGTGTGTGTGTGTGCGTGTCTATCTGTGTGTGTGTGTCTTTGTGTCTATCTGTGTGTGTGTCTATCTTTGTGTGTGTGTGTGTCTATCTGTGTTTGTGTGTGTCTATCTGTGTGTGTGTGTGTGTGTGTCTATCTGTATGTGTGTGTGTTTGTCTATCTGTGTTTGTGTTTGTCTATCTGTGCGTGTGTGTGTCTATCTGTGTGTGTGTGTTTGTGTGTGTGTGTCTATCTGTGTGTGTGTCTATCTGTGTGTGGGTGTACGTATCTATGTCTATCTGTGCGTGTGTGTGGGTGTCTATCTGTGTGTGTGTGTTTGGGTGTGTCTATCTCTGTGTGTTTGTGTGTGTGTGTGTCTGTGTGTGTGTCTATCTGTGTGTGTGTGTTTGTGTGTGTGTGTGTGTCTGTGTGTGTGTCTGTGTGTCTGTGTCTGTGTGTGCCCATCTGTGTGTGTGTGTGTGTGTGAGAGAGTGTGTCTATCAGTCTGTGTTTGTGTGTGTCTTTGTGTTTGTGTGTGTCTATCTCTGTGTGTGTTTGTGTGTGTGTGTCTATCTGTGTGTGTGTGTGTGTCTATCTGTGTGTGTGTGTGTCTATCTGTGTGTGTGTGTGTGCCTATCTGTGTTTGATTGTGTGTGTGTCTGTGTGTGTGTCTATCTGTCTGTGTGTGTGTGTGTGCCTATCTGTGTGTATGTATGTGTGTGTTTGTTTGTTTCTATCTGTGTGTGTGTGTCTATTTTTGTGTGTGTATGTGTCTATGTGTGTGTGTGTCTATCTGTGTGCATGTATCTGTGTGTGTGTGTCTATCTGTGTGTGTCTGTGTGTATGTGTGTGTGTTTGTGTGTGTGTCTGTGTGTGTGTGTGTGTGTGTGTGTGTGTGCCTATCTGTGTGTGTGTGTATGTGTGTCAATTTGTGTGTATTTGTGTCTGTGTGTGCCTATCTGTGCATTCGTGTTTGTGCCTATCTGTGTGTTTGTTTGTGTGTGTCTATCTGTGTGTGCATCTATCTGTCGGTGGGAGTGTCTATCTGTGTCTACTAGTGTACATGTGTATCTATCTGTTTGTGTATTCGTGTGTGTCTATGTATGTATGGGGATGTGTTTCTGCATGCATGCCTGTCTTTCTGCGTGTGTCCATATGTGTGTGTGAGCGCGTATCTATCTGTGTGTGTGTCTTTCTGTGTTTGTGTGTATCTATCTGTGTGTGTATTTGTTTGTGCCTATCTGTGTTTGTGTGTGTGTGTGCGTGTGTGTGTGTGTCTATCTGTGTGTGTGTGTGTGTGTGTGTGTCTGTGTGTGTGTCTAGCTGTGTGTGTGTGTGAGTGTCTATCTATCTGTGTTTGTGTGTGTCTATCTGTGTGTGTGTCAATCTGTGTGTGTGTTTGTGTGTGTGTCTATCTGTGTGTGTTTGTATGTATCTGTGTCTATCTGTGTGTGTGTGTGTGTCTATCTGTGTGTGTTTGGGTGTGTCTATCTGTGTGTGTTTGTGTGTGTGTGTGTCTGTGTGTGTTTCTATCTGTTTGTGTGTGTGTGTCTGTGTGTGTGTGTGTGTGCCCATCTGTGTGTGTGTGTGTGTGTGTGAGAATGTGTCTATCTGTCTGTTTTTGTGTGTGTCTTTGTGTTTGTGTGTGTCTATCTCTGTGTGTGTATGTGTGCGTGTCTATCTGTGTGTGTGTGTGTCTATCTGTGTGTGTGTGTGTGTGCCTATCTGTGTTTGATTCTTTGTGTGTCTATCTGTCTGTGTGTGTGTGTGTGTCTATCTGTGTGTGTGTATGTGTGTGTTTGTTTGTTTGTATCTGTGTGTGTGTGTCTATCTTTGTGTGTGTGTGTGTCTATGTGTGTGTGTGTCTATCTGTGTGCGTGTATCTGTGTGTGTGTGTCTATCTGTGTGTGTGTGTGTGCCTATCTGTGTTTGATTGTGTGTGTGTCTGTGTGTGTGTCTATCTTTCTCTGTGTGTGTGTGTCTATCTGTGTTTGTGTATGTGTGTGTTTGTTTCTATCTGTGTTTGTGTGTCTATCTTTGTGTGTGTGTGTGTCTATGTGTGTGTGTCTCTATCTGTGTGCGTGTATCTGTGTGTGTGTCTATCTGTGTGTGTCTGTGTGTACGTGTGTGTGTTTGTGTGTGTGTGTTTGTGTGTGTGTCTGTGTGTGTGTGTGTGTGTGCATCTATCTGTGTGTTTGTGTGTGTTTGTTTCTATCTGTGTGCGTGTGTCTATCTGTGTGTGTGTCTATCTGTGTGTTTGTGTGTGTCTATCTGTGTGTGCGTGTGTCTTTGTGTCTATCTGTGTGTGTGTGTGTCTATCTGTTTGTGTGTGTGTCTATCTATGTGTGGGTGTGTGCGTATCTATCTGTTTGTGTATCTATCTGTGTGTGTGTCTATCTGTGTGTGTGTGTCTATCTGTGTGCTTGTGTGTCTATCTCTGTGTGTGTGTGTGTGTGTGTGTGTGGGCAGAAATTTGAGCTCAGCAGACGGATACAGTCAGCGGGATCGGGAGCACCTGGGAAACGGGCCAACGCCTGCGATCGACCCTCGACTCTGATTTTACGCTGGGGGGACAAGTAAGGCCAGCCCAGTGTGAAATGGGGCTCCCCACTGGTCAGGAAGGGCCGAGCCTGTTAGCCTGTGTGTGTGTTTGTGTTTGTGTGTATGTCTCTATCTGTGCATGTGTGTGTCTATATGTGTGTGTGTGTGTGTGTCTATCTGGGTGTGTGTGTGTGTGTCTATCTATCTGTGTGTGTGTGTGTGTGTGTGTGAGTGTCTATCTTTGTGCGTGTGTGTCTATCTGTGTGTGTGTCTATCTGTGTGTGTGTGTGTGTCTATATTTGTGTGTGTATGTGTGTGTTTGTTTGTTTCTATTTGTGTGTGTGCGTCTATCTGTGTGTGTGTGTCTATCTGTGTGTGTTTGTGCGTGAGTGTGTCTATCTGTGTGTGTGTCTATCTGTGTGTGTTTGTATGTATCTGTGTCTATCTGTGTGTGTGTGTGTGTCTATCTGTGTGTGTTTGGGTGTGTCTATCTGTGTGTGTTTGTGTGTGTGTGTGTCTGTGTGTGTTTCTATCTGTTTGTGTGTGTGTGTCTGTGTGTGTGTGTGTGTGCCCATCTGTGTGTGTGTGTGTGTGTGTGAGAATGTGTCTATCTGTCTGTTTTTGTGTGTGTCTTTGTGTTTGTGTGTGTCTATCTCTGTGTGTGTATGTGTGCGTGTCTATCTGTGTGTGTGTGTGTCTATCTGTGTGTGTGTGTGTGTGCCTATCTGTGTTTGATTCTTTGTGTGTCTATCTGTCTGTGTGTGTGTGTGTGTCTATCTGTGTGTGTGTATGTGTGTGTTTGTTTGTTTGTATCTGTGTGTGTGTGTCTATCTTTGTGTGTGTGTGTGTCTATGTGTGTGTGTGTCTATCTGTGTGCGTGTATCTGTGTGTGTGTGTCTATCTGTGTGTGTGTGTGTGCCTATCTGTGTTTGATTGTGTGTGTGTCTGTGTGTGTGTCTATCTTTCTCTGTGTGTGTGTGTCTATCTGTGTTTGTGTATGTGTGTGTTTGTTTCTATCTGTGTTTGTGTGTCTATCTTTGTGTGTGTGTGTGTCTATGTGTGTGTGTCTCTATCTGTGTGCGTGTATCTGTGTGTGTGTCTATCTGTGTGTGTCTGTGTGTACGTGTGTGTGTTTGTGTGTGTGTGTTTGTGTGTGTGTCTGTGTGTGTGTGTGTGTGCATCTATCTGTGTGTTTGTGTGTGTTTGTTTCTATCTGTGTGCGTGTGTCTATCTGTGTGTGTGTCTATCTGTGTGTTTGTGTGTGTCTATCTGTGTGTGCGTGTGTCTTTGTGTCTATCTGTGTGTGTGTGTGTCTATCTGTTTGTGTGTGTGTCTATCTATGTGTGGGTGTGTGCGTATCTATCTGTTTGTGTATCTATCTGTGTGTGTGTCTATCTGTGTGTGTGTGTCTATCTGTGTGCTTGTGTGTCTATCTCTGTGTGTGTGTGTGTGTGTGTGTGTGGGCAGAAATTTGAGCTCAGCAGACGGATACGGTCAGCGGGATCGGGAGCACCTGGGAAATGGGCCAACGCCTGCGATCGACCCTCGACTCTGATTTTACGCTGGGGGGACAAGTAAGGCCAGCCCAGTGTGAAATGGGGCTCCCCACTGGTCAGGAAGGGCCGAGCCTGTTAGCCTGTGTGTGTGTTTGTGTTTGTGTGTATGTCTCTATCTGTGCATGTGTGTGTCTATATGTGTGTGTGTGTGTGTGTCTATCTGGGTGTGTGTGTGTGTGTCTATCTATCTGTGTGTGTGTGTGTGTGTGTGTGAGTGTCTATCTTTGTGCGTGTGTGTCTATCTGTGTGTGTGTCTATCTGTGTGTGTGTGTGTGTCTATATTTGTGTGTGTATGTGTGTGTTTGTTTGTTTCTATTTGTGTGTGTGCGTCTATCTGTGTGTGTGTGTCTATCTGTGTGTGTTTGTGCGTGAGTGTGTCTGTGTGTGTGTCTATCTGTGTGTGTGTGTTTGTCTGTGTCTGTGTGTGTCTGTGTGTGTGTCTGTGTATGTGTGTCTGTGTGTGCCCATCTGTGTGTGTGTGTGTGTGTGTGAGAGAGTGTGTCTATCTGTCTGTGTTTGTGTGTGTCTTTGTGTTTGTGTGTGTCTATCTCTGTGTGTGTATTTGTGTGTGTGAGTATCTGTGTGTGTGTGTGTCTATCTGTGTGTGTGTGTGTGTCTATCTGTGTGTGTGTGTGTTTGGGTGTGTCTATCTGTGTTTGTTTGCGCATGAGTGTGTCTGTGTGTGTGTCTATCTGTGTGTGTGTCTATCTGTGTGTTTGTGTGTGTCTATCTGTGTGTGCGTGTGTCTTTGTGTCTATCTGTGTGTGTGTGTGTCTATCTGTTTGTGTGTGTGTCTATCTATGTGTGGGTGTGTGCGTATCTATCTGTTTGTGTGTCTATCTGTGTGTGTGTCTATCTGTGTGTGTGTGTCTATCTGTGTGCTTGTGTGTCTATCTCTGTGTGTGTGTGTGTGTGTCTGTGTGTGTGTGTGTGTGTGTGTGTGTGTGGGAAGAAATTTGAGCTCAGCAGTCGGATACGGTCAGCGGGATCGGGAGCACCTGGGAAACGGGCCACCGCCTGCGATCGACCCTCGACTCTGATTTTACGCTGGGGGGACAAGTAAGGCCAGCCCAGTGTGAAATGGGGCTCCCCACTGGTCAGGAAGGGCCGAGCCTGTTAGCCTGTGTGTGTGTTTGTGTTTGTGTGTATGTCTCTATCGGTGCATGTGTGTGTCTATATGTGTGTGTGTGTGTGTGTCTATCTGGGTGTGCGTGTGTGTGTCTATCTATCTGTGTGTGTGTTTGTGTGTGTGAGTGTCTATCTGTGTGCGTGTGTGTCTATCTGTGTGTGTGTCTATCTGTCTGTGTGTGTGTGTCTATATGTGTGTGTGTATGTGTGTGTTTGTTTGTTTCTATTTGTGTGTGTGTGTCTATCTGTGTGTGTGAGTGTGTGTCTGTGTGTGTGTGTGTGTCTATCTGTGTGTGTGTATCTGTGTGTATGTGTCTATCTGTGTGTGTCTGTGTGTGTGTGTGTGTTTGCGTGTGTGTGTGTCTATCTGTGTGTGTGTGTCTATCTGTGTGTTTGTGTGTGTTCGTTTCTATCTGTGTGTATGTATATCTATATGTGTGTGTGTGTGACTTTGTGTCTATCTGTGTGTGTGTCTATCTGTGTGTGTGTGTGTCTATCTGTGTTTGTGTGTGTCTCTGTGTGTGTGTGTGCGTGTCTATCTGTGTGTGTGTGTCTTTGTGTCTATCTGTGTGTGTGTCTATCTTTGTGTGTGTGTGTGTCTATCTGTGTTTGTGTGTGTCTATCTGTGTGTGTGTGTGTGTGTCTATCTGTATGTGTGTGTGTTTGTCTATCTGTGTTTGTGTTTGTCTATCTGTGCGTGTGTGTGTCTATCTGTGTGTGTGTGTTTGTGTGTGTGTGTCTATCTGTGTGTGTGTCTATCTGTGTGTGGGTGTACGTATCTATGTCTATCTGTGCGTGTGTGTGGGTGTCTATCTGTGTGTGTGTGTTTGGGTGTGTCTATCTCTGTGTGTTTGTGTGTGTGTGTGTCTGTGTGTGTGTCTATCTGTGTGTGTGTGTTTGTGTGTGTGTGTGTGTCTGTGTGTGTGTCTGTGTGTCTGTGTCTGTGTGTGCCCATCTGTGTGTGTGTGTGTGTGTGAGAGAGTGTGTCTATCAGTCTGTGTTTGTGTGTGTCTTTGTGTTTGTGTGTGTCTATCTCTGTGTGTGTTTGTGTGTGTGTGTCTATCTGTGTGTGTGTGTGTGTCTATCTGTGTGTGTGTGTGTCTATCTGTGTGTGTGTGTGTGCCTATCTGTGTGTGTGTGTGTTTGGGTGTGTCTATCTGTGTTTGTTTGCGCATGAGTGTGTCTGTGTGTGTGTCTATCTGTGTGTGTGTCTATCTGTGTGTTTGTGTGTGTCTATCTGTGTGTGCGTGTGTCTTTGTGTCTATCTGTGTGTGTGTGTGTCTATCTGTTTGTGTGTGTGTCTATCTATGTGTGGGTGTGTGCGTATCTATCTGTTTGTGTGTCTATCTGTGTGTGTGTCTATCTGTGTGTGTGTGTCTATCTGTGTGCTTGTGTGTCTATCTCTGTGTGTGTGTGTGTGTGTCTGTGTGTGTGTGTGTGTGTGTGTGTGTGTGTGGGAAGAAATTTGAGCTCAGCAGTCGGATACGGTCAGCGGGATCGGGAGCACCTGGGAAACGGGCCACCGCCTGCGATCGACCCTCGACTCTGATTTTACGCTGGGGGGACAAGTAAGGCCAGCCCAGTGTGAAATGGGGCTCCCCACTGGTCAGGAAGGGCCGAGCCTGTTAGCCTGTGTGTGTGTTTGTGTTTGTGTGTATGTCTCTATCGGTGCATGTGTGTGTCTATATGTGTGTGTGTGTGTGTGTCTATCTGGGTGTGCGTGTGTGTGTCTATCTATCTGTGTGTGTGTTTGTGTGTGTGAGTGTCTATCTGTGTGCGTGTGTGTCTATCTGTGTGTGTGTCTATCTGTCTGTGTGTGTGTGTCTATATGTGTGTGTGTATGTGTGTGTTTGTTTGTTTCTATTTGTGTGTGTGTGTCTATCTGTGTGTGTGAGTGTGTGTCTGTGTGTGTGTGTGTGTCTATCTGTGTGTGTGTATCTGTGTGTATGTGTCTATCTGTGTGTGTCTGTGTGTGTGTGTGTGTTTGCGTGTGTGTGTGTCTATCTGTGTGTGTGTGTCTATCTGTGTGTTTGTGTGTGTTCGTTTCTATCTGTGTGTATGTATATCTATATGTGTGTGTGTGTGACTTTGTGTCTATCTGTGTGTGTGTCTATCTGTGTGTGTGTGTGTCTATCTGTGTTTGTGTGTGTCTCTGTGTGTGTGTGTGCGTGTCTATCTGTGTGTGTGTGTCTTTGTGTCTATCTGTGTGTGTGTCTATCTTTGTGTGTGTGTGTGTCTATCTGTGTTTGTGTGTGTCTATCTGTGTGTGTGTGTGTGTGTCTATCTGTATGTGTGTGTGTTTGTCTATCTGTGTTTGTGTTTGTCTATCTGTGCGTGTGTGTGTCTATCTGTGTGTGTGTGTTTGTGTGTGTGTGTCTATCTGTGTGTGTGTCTATCTGTGTGTGGGTGTACGTATCTATGTCTATCTGTGCGTGTGTGTGGGTGTCTATCTGTGTGTGTGTGTTTGGGTGTGTCTATCTCTGTGTGTTTGTGTGTGTGTGTGTCTGTGTGTGTGTCTATCTGTGTGTGTGTGTTTGTGTGTGTGTGTGTGTCTGTGTGTGTGTCTGTGTGTCTGTGTCTGTGTGTGCCCATCTGTGTGTGTGTGTGTGTGAGAGAGAGTGTGTCTATCAGTCTGTGTTTGTGTGTGTCTTTGTGTTTGTGTGTGTCTATCTCTGTGTGTGTTTGTGTGTGTGTGTCTATCTGTGTGTGTGTGTGTGTCTATCTGTGTGTGTGTGTGTCTATCTGTGTGTGTGTGTGTGCCTATCTGTGTTTGATTGTGTGTGTGTCTGTGTGTGTGTCTATCTGTCTGTGTGTGTGTGTGTGTCTATCTGTGTGTATGTATGTGTGTGTTTGTTTGTTTCTATCTGTGTGTGTGTGTGTCTATTTTTGTGTGTGTATGTGTCTATGTGTGTGTGTGTCTATCTGTGTGCATGTATCTGTGTGTGTGTGTCTATCTGTGTGTGTCTGTGTGTATGTGTGTGTGTTTGTGTGTGTGTCTGTGTGTGTGTGTGTGTGTGTGTGTGTGCCTATCTGTGTGTGTGTGTATGTGTGTCAATTTGTGTGTATTTGTGTCTGTGTGTGCCTATCTGTGCATTCGTGTTTGTGCCTATCTGTGTGTTTGTTTGTGTGTGTCTATCTGTGTGTGCATCTATCTGTCGGTGGGAGTGTCTATCTGTGTCTACTAGTGTACATGTGTATCTATCTGTTTGTGTATTCGTGTGTGTCTATGTATGTATGGGGATGTGTTTCTGCATGCATGCCTGTCTTTCTGCGTGTGTCCATATGTGTGTGTGAGCGCGTATCTATCTGTGTGTGTGTCTTTCTGTGTTTGTGTGTATCTATCTGTGTGTGTATTTGTTTGTGCCTATCTGTGTTTGTGTGTGTGTGTGTGTCTGTGTGTGTGTCTAGCTGTGTGTGTGTGTGAGTGTCTATCTATCTGTGTTTGTGTGTGTCTATCTGTGTGTGTGTCAATCTGTGTGTGTGTTTGTGTGTGTGTGTCTATCTGTGTGTGTGTCTATCTGTGTGTGTTTGTATGTATCTGTGTCTATCTGTGTGTGTGTGTGTGTCTATCTGTGTGTGTTTGGGTGTGTCTATCTGTGTGTGTTTGTGTGCGTGTGTGTCTGTGTGTGTTTCTATCTGTTTGTGTGTGTGTGTCTGTGTGTGTGTGTGTGTGCCCATCTGTGTGTGTGTGTGTGTGTGTGAGAATGTGTCTATCTGTCTGTTTTTGTGTGTGTCTTTGTGTTTGTGTGTGTCTATCTCTGTGTGTGTATGTGTGCGTGTCTATCTGTGTGTGTGTGTGTCTATCTGTGTGTGTGTGTGTGTGCCTATCTGTGTTTGATTCTTTGTGTGTCTATCTGTCTGTGTGTGTGTGTGTGTCTATCTGTGTGTGTGTATATGTGTGTTTGTTTGTTTGTATCTGTGTGTGTGTGTCTATCTTTGTGTGTGTGTGTGTCTATGTGTGTGTGTGTCTATCTGTGTGCGTGTATCTGTGTGTGTGTGTCTATCTGTGTGTGTGTGTGTGCCTATCTGTGTTTGATTGTGTGTGTGTCTGTGTGTGTGTCTATCTTTCTCTGTGTGTGTGTGTCTATCTGTGTTTGTGTATGTGTGTGTTTGTTTCTATCTGTGTTTGTGTGTCTATCTTTGTGTGTGTGTGTGTCTATGTGTGTGTGTCTCTATCTGTGTGCGTGTATCTGTGTGTGTGTCTATCTGTGTGTGTCTGTGTGTACGTGTGTGTGTTTGTGTGTGTGTGTTTGTGTGTGTGTCTGTGTGTGTGTGTGTGTGCATCTATCTGTGTGTTTGTGTGTGTTTGTTTCTATCTGTGTGCGTGTGTCTATCTGTGTGTGTGTCTATCTGTGTGTTTGTGTGTGTCTATCTGTGTGTGCGTGTGTCTTTGTGTCTATCTGTGTGTGTGTGTGTCTATCTGTTTGTGTGTGTGTCTATCTATGTGTGGGTGTGTGCGTATCTATCTGTTTGTGTGTCTATCTGTGTGTGTGTCTATCTGTGTGTGTGTGTCTATCTGTGTGCTTGTGTGTCTATCTCTGTGTGTGTGTGTGTGTGTCTGTGTGTGTGTGTGTGTGTGTGTGTGTGGGAAGAAATTTGAGCTCAGCAGTCGGATACGGTCAGCGGGATCGGGAGCACCTGGGAAACGGGCCACCGCCTGCGATCGACCCTCGACTCTGATTTTACGCTGGGGGGACAAGTAAGGCCAGCCCAGTGTGAAATGGGGCTCCCCACTGGTCAGGAAGGGCCGAGCCTGTTAGCCTGTGTGTGTGTTTGTGTTTGTGTGTATGTCTCTATCGGTGCATGTGTGTGTCTATATGTGTGTGTGTGTGTGTGTCTATCTGGGTGTGCGTGTGTGTGTCTATCTATCTGTGTGTGTGTTTGTGTGTGTGAGTGTCTATCTGTGTGCGTGTGTGTCTATCTGTGTGTGTGTCTATCTGTCTGTGTGTGTGTGTCTATATGTGTGTGTGTATGTGTGTGTTTGTTTGTTTCTATTTGTGTGTGTGTGTCTATCTGTGTGTGTGAGTGTGTGTCTGTGTGTGTGTGTGTGTCTATCTGTGTGTGTGTATCTGTGTGTATGTGTCTATCTGTGTGTGTCTGTGTGTGTGTGTGTGTTTGCGTGTGTGTGTGTCTATCTGTGTGTGTGTGTCTATCTGTGTGTTTGTGTGTGTTCGTTTCTATCTGTGTGTATGTATATCTATATGTGTGTGTGTGTGACTTTGTGTCTATCTGTGTGTGTGTCTATCTGTGTGTGTGTGTGTCTATCTGTGTTTGTGTGTGTCTCTGTGTGTGTGTGTGCGTGTCTATCTGTGTGTGTGTGTCTTTGTGTCTATCTGTGTGTGTGTCTATCTTTGTGTGTGTGTGTGTCTATCTGTGTTTGTGTGTGTCTATCTGTGTGTGTGTGTGTGTGTGTCTATCTGTATGTGTGTGTGTTTGTCTATCTGTGTTTGTGTTTGTCTATCTGTGCGTGTGTGTGTCTATCTGTGTGTGTGTGTTTGTGTGTGTGTGTCTATCTGTGTGTGTGTCTATCTGTGTGTGGGTGTACGTATCTATGTCTATCTGTGCGTGTGTGTGGGTGTCTATCTGTGTGTGTGTGTTTGGGTGTGTCTATCTCTGTGTGTTTGTGTGTGTGTGTGTCTGTGTGTGTGTCTATCTGTGTGTGTGTGTTTGTGTGTGTGTGTGTGTCTGTGTGTGTGTCTGTGTGTCTGTGTCTGTGTGTGCCCATCTGTGTGTGTGTGTGTGTGTGAGAGAGTGTGTCTATCAGTCTGTGTTTGTGTGTGTCTTTGTGTTTGTGTGTGTCTATCTCTGTGTGTGTTTGTGTGTGTGTGTCTATCTGTGTGTGTGTGTGTGTCTATCTGTGTGTGTGTGTGTCTATCTGTGTGTGTGTGTGTGCCTATCTGTGTTTGATTGTGTGTGTGTCTGTGTGTGTGTCTATCTGTCTGTGTGTGTGTGTGTGCCTATCTGTGTGTATGTATGTGTGTGTTTGTTTGTTTCTATCTGTGTGTGTGTGTCTATTTTTGTGTGTGTATGTGTCTATGTGTGTGTGTGTCTATCTGTGTGCATGTATCTGTGTGTGTGTGTCTATCTGTGTGTGTCTGTGTGTATGTGTGTGTGTTTGTGTGTGTGTCTGTGTGTGTGTGTGTGTGTGTGTGTGTGTGCCTATCTGTGTGTGTGTGTATGTGTGTCAATTTGTGTGTATTTGTGTCTGTGTGTGCCTATCTGTGCATTCGTGTTTGTGCCTATCTGTGTGTTTGTTTGTGTGTGTCTATCTGTGTGTGCATCTATCTGTCGGTGGGAGTGTCTATCTGTGTCTACTAGTGTACATGTGTATCTATCTGTTTGTGTATTCGTGTGTGTCTATGTATGTATGGGGATGTGTTTCTGCATGCATGCCTGTCTTTCTGCGTGTGTCCATATGTGTGTGTGAGCGCGTATCTATCTGTGTGTGTGTCTTTCTGTGTTTGTGTGTATCTATCTGTGTGTGTATTTGTTTGTGCCTATCTGTGTTTGTGTGTGTGTGTGCGTGTGTGTGTGTGTCTATCTGTGTGTGTGTGTGTGTGTGTGTGTCTGTGTGTGTGTCTAGCTGTGTGTGTGTGTGAGTGTCTATCTATCTGTGTTTGTGTGTGTCTATCTGTGTGTGTGTCAATCTGTGTGTGTGTTTGTGTGTGTGTCTATCTGTGTGTGTTTGTATGTATCTGTGTCTATCTGTGTGTGTGTGTGTGTCTATCTGTGTGTGTTTGGGTGTGTCTATCTGTGTGTGTTTGTGTGTGTGTGTGTCTGTGTGTGTTTCTATCTGTTTGTGTGTGTGTGTCTGTGTGTGTGTGTGTGTGCCCATCTGTGTGTGTGTGTGTGTGTGTGAGAATGTGTCTATCTGTCTGTTTTTGTGTGTGTCTTTGTGTTTGTGTGTGTCTATCTCTGTGTGTGTATGTGTGCGTGTCTATCTGTGTGTGTGTGTGTCTATCTGTGTGTGTGTGTGTGTGCCTATCTGTGTTTGATTCTTTGTGTGTCTATCTGTCTGTGTGTGTGTGTGTGTCTATCTGTGTGTGTGTATGTGTGTGTTTGTTTGTTTGTATCTGTGTGTGTGTGTCTATCTTTGTGTGTGTGTGTGTCTATGTGTGTGTGTGTCTATCTGTGTGCGTGTATCTGTGTGTGTGTGTCTATCTGTGTGTGTGTGTGTGCCTATCTGTGTTTGATTGTGTGTGTGTCTGTGTGTGTGTCTATCTTTCTCTGTGTGTGTGTGTCTATCTGTGTTTGTGTATGTGTGTGTTTGTTTCTATCTGTGTTTGTGTGTCTATCTTTGTGTGTGTGTGTGTCTATGTGTGTGTGTCTCTATCTGTGTGCGTGTATCTGTGTGTGTGTCTATCTGTGTGTGTCTGTGTGTACGTGTGTGTGTTTGTGTGTGTGTGTTTGTGTGTGTGTCTGTGTGTGTGTGTGTGTGTGCATCTATCTGTGTGTTTGTGTGTGTTTGTTTCTATCTGTGTGCGTGTGTCTATCTGTGTGTGTGTCTATCTGTGTGTTTGTGTGTGTCTATCTGTGTGTGCGTGTGTCTTTGTGTCTATCTGTGTGTGTGTGTGTCTATCTGTTTGTGTGTGTGTCTATCTATGTGTGGGTGTGTGCGTATCTATCTGTTTGTGTATCTATCTGTGTGTGTGTCTATCTGTGTGTGTGTGTCTATCTGTGTGCTTGTGTGTCTA
>NC_054471.1:161757883-161760383 GCF_017639515.1 Carcharodon carcharias
CTGTCTGTGTTTGTGTGTGTCCTTGTGTTTGTGTGTGTCTATCTCTGTGTGTGTATTTGTGTGTGTGAGTATCTGTGTTTGTTTGCGCATGAGTGTGTCTGTGTGTGTGTCTATCTGTGTGTGTGTGTCTTTGTGTGTCTGTGTGTGCCCATCTGTGTGTGTGTGTGTGAGAGAGAGAGAGAGTGTGTCTATGTGTCTGTGTTTGTGTGTGTCTTTGTGTTTGTGTGTGTCTATCTCTGTGTGGGTATGTGTGTGTGTGAGTATCTGTGTGTGTGTGTGACTATCTGTGTGTGTGTGTGCCTATCTGTGTTTGATTGTGTGTGTGTCTGTGTGTGTGTCTATCTTTCTCTGTGTGTGTGTGTCTATCTGTGTGTGTGTATGTGTGTGTTTATTTGTTTCTATCTGTGTGTGTGTGTCTATCTTTGTGTGTGTGCGTGTCTATGTGTGTGTGTGTCTATCTGTGTGCGTGTATCTGTGTGTATGTCTATCTGTGTGTGTCTGTGTGTACGTGTGTGTGTTTGTGTGTGTGTGTTTGTGTGTGTGTCTGTGTGTGTGTGTGTGTGCATCTATCTGTGTGTGTGTGTGGGCAGAAATTTGAGCTCAGCAGACGGATACGGTCAGCGGGATCGGGAGCACCTGGGAAACGGGCCAACGCCTGCGATCGACCCTCGACTCTGATTTTACGCTGGGGGGACAAGTAAGGCCAGCCCAGTGTGAAATGGGGCTCCCCACTGGTCAGGAAGGGCCGAGCCTGTTAGCCTGTGTGTGTGTTTGTGTTTGTGTGTATGTCTCTATCTGTGCATGTGTGTGTCTATATGTGTGTGTGTGTGTGTGTCTATCTGGGTGTGTGTGTGTGTGTCTATCTATCTGTGTGTGTGTGTGTGTGTGTGTGTGAGTGTCTATCTGTGTGCGTGTGTGTCTATCTGTGTGTGTGTCTATCTGTGTGTGTGTGTGTGTCTATATGTGTGTGTGTATGTGTGTGTTTGTTTGTTTCTATTTGTGTGTGTGTGTCTATCTGTGTGTGTGTGTCTATCTGTGTGTGTGTGTGTGTGTCTATCTGTGTGTGTGTATCTGTGTGTATGTGTCTATCTGTGTGTGTCTGTGTGTCTGTGTGTGTTTGCGTGTGTGTGTGTCTATCTGTGTGTGTGTGTCTATCTGTGTGTTTGTGTGTGTTCGTTTCTATCTGTGTGTATGTATATCTATATGTGTGTGTGTGTGACTTTGTGTCTATCTGTGTGTGTGTCTATCTGTGTGTGTGTGTGTCTATCTGTGTTTGTGTGTGTCTCTGTGTGTGTGTGTGCGTGTCTATCTATGTGTGTGTGTGTGTGTGTGTGTGTGTGGGTGTCTATCTGTGTGTGTGTGTGTTTGGGTGTGTCTATCTCTGTGTGTTTGTGTGTGTGTGTCTGTGTGTGTGTCTATCTGTGTGTGTGTGTTTGTGTGTGTGTGTGTGTGTCTGTGTGTGTGTGTCTGTGTGTGCCCTTCTGTGTGTGTGTGTTTGTGAGAGAGAGTATGTCTATCAGTCTGTGTTTGTGTGTGTCTTTGTGTTTGTGTGTGTCTATCTCTGTGTGTGTTTGTGTGTGTGTGTCTATCTGTGTGTGTGTGTGTGTCTATCTGTGTGTGTGTGTGTCTATCTGTGTGTGTGTGTGTGCCTATCTGTGTTTGATTCTGTGTGTGTCTGTGTGTGTGTCTATCTGTCTGTGTTTGTGTGTGTGTCTATCTGTGTGTGTGTATGTGTGTGTTTGTTTGTTTCTATCTGTGTGTGTGTGTCTATTTTTGTGTGTGTGTGTGTCTATGTGTGTGTGTGTCTATCTGTGTGCGCGTATCTGTGTGTGTGTGTCTATCTGTGTGTGTCTGTGTGTATGTGTGTGTGTTTGTGTGTGTGTGTTTGTGTGTGTGTCTGTGTGTGTTTGTGTGTGTGTGTGTTTGTGTCTATCTGTGTGTGTGTGTGTCTATCTGTGTGAGTGTGTATGTGTGTCAATTTGTGTGTATTTGTGTCTGTGTGTGCCTATCTGTGCATTCGTGTTTGTGCCTATCTGTGTGTTTGTTTGTGTGTGTCTATCTGTGTGTGCATCTATCTGTCGGTGGGAGTGTCTATCTGTGTCTACTAGTGTACATGTGTATCTATCTGTTTGTGTATTCGTGTGTGTCTATGTATGTATGGGGATGTGTTTCTGCATGCATGCCTGTCTTTCTGCATGTGTCCATATGTGTGTGTGAGCGCGTATCTATCTGTGTGTGTGTCTTTCTGTGTTTGTGTGTATCTATCTGTGTGTGTATTTGTTTGTGCCTATCTGTGTTTGTGTGTGTGTGTGCGTGTGTGTGTGTGTCTATCTGTGTGTGTGTGTGTGTGTCTGTGTGTGTGTCTAGCTGTGTGTGTGTGTGAGTGTCTATCTATCTGTGTTTGTGTGTGTCTATCTGTGTGTGTGTCAATCTGTGTGTGTGTTTGTGTGTGTGTGTCTATCTGTGTGTGTGTCTATCTGTGTGTGTTTGTATGTATCTG
>NC_054471.1:161765383-161780383 GCF_017639515.1 Carcharodon carcharias
GTGTGTGTGTGTGTGTGTGTTTGGGTGTGTGTGTCTATCTGTGTGTGTGTCTATCTGTGTGTGGGTGTATGTATCTGTGTCTATCTGTGTGTGTGTGTGTCTATCTGTGTGTGTGTGTGTTTGGGTGTGTCTATCTGTGTGTGTGCGTGTCTTTGTGTGTGTCTATGTGTGTGTGTGTGTGTTTGTGTGTGTGTGTGTGTGTGTGTGTGTTTCTGTGTGTGTGTGTCTGTGTGTGCCCATTTGTGTGTGTGTGTGTGTGAGAGAGTGTGTCTAT
The DNA here is from genome assembly GCF_017639515.1 of Carcharodon carcharias. Classification (NCBI taxonomy): domain Eukaryota; kingdom Metazoa; phylum Chordata; class Chondrichthyes; order Lamniformes; family Lamnidae; genus Carcharodon; species Carcharodon carcharias. The sequence continues at coordinate 161,765,658 of NC_054471.1, forward strand.
CAGTCTGTGTTTGTGTGTGTCTTTGTGTTTGTGTGTCTCTATCTCTGTGTGTGTTTGTGTGTGTGTGTCTATCTGTGTGTGTGTGTGTGTCTATCTGTGTGTGTGTGTGTCTATCTGTGTGTGTGTGTGTGTGTGCCTATCTGTGTTTGATTGTGTGTGTGTCTGTGTGTGTGTCTATCTGTCTGTGTGTGTGTGTGTGTCTATCTGTGTGTGTATGTGTGTGTTTGTTTGTTTCTATCTGTGTGTGTGTGTCTATCTTTGTGTGTGTGTATGTCTATGTGTGTGTGTGTCTATCTGTGTGCGTGTATCTGTGTGTGCGTGTCTATCTGTATGTGTGTATGTGTGTGTTTGTTTGCTTCTATCTGTGTGTGTGTGTCTATCTTTGTGTGTGTGTGTGTCTATGTGTGTGTGTGTCTATCTGTGTGCGTGTATCTGTGTGTTTGTCTATCTGTGTGTGTCTGTGTGTACGTGTGTGTGTCTGTGTGTGTGTGTGTGTGTCTATCTGTGTGTGTGTGTGCCTATCTGTGTGTGTGTGTGTATGTGTGTCAATTTGTGTGTTTTTGTGTCTGTGTGTGCCTATCTGTGCATTTGTGTTTGTGCCTATCTGTGTGTTTGTTTGTGTGTGTCTATCTGTGTGTGCATCTATCTGTCGGTGGGATTGTCTATCTGTGTCTACTAGTGTACATGTGTATCTATCTGTTTGTGTATTCGTGTGTGTCTATGTATGTATAGGGATGTGTTTCTGCATGCATGCCAGTCTTTCTGCGTGTGTCCATATGTGTGTGTGAGCGCGTATCTATCTGTGTGTGTGTCTTTCTGTGTTTGTGTGTATCTATCTGTGTGTGTATTTGTTTGTGCCTATCTGTGTTTGTGTGTGTGTGTGTGTGTGTGTGTGTGTGTCTATCTGTGTGTGTGTGTGTGTGTCTGTGTGTGTGTCTATCTGTGTGTGTGTGTGAGTGTCTATCTATCTGTGTTTGTGTGTGTCTATCTGTGTGTGTGTCAATCTGTGTGTGTGTTTGTGTGTGTGTGTCTATCTGAGTGTGTGTCTATCTGTGTGTGTTTGTATGTATCTGTGTCTATCTGTGTGTGTGTGTGTGTCTATCTGTGTGTGTTTGGGTGTGTCTATCTGTGTGTGTTTGTGTGTGTGTGTCTGTGTGTGTTTCTATCTGTTTGTGTGTGTGTGTCTGTGTGTGTGTGTGTGTGTGTGTCTGTGTGTGTGTGCCCATCTGTGTGTGTGTCTGTGTGCGTGAGAATGTGTCTATCTCTCTGTTTTTGTGTGTGTCTTTGTGTTTGTGTGTGTCTATCTCTGTGTGTGTATGTGCGTGTGTGAGTATCTGTGTGTGTGTGTGTGTCTATCTGTGTGTATGTGTGTCTATCTGTGTGTGTGTGTGTGTGTGCCTATCTGTGTTTGATTCTGTGTGTGTCTATCTGTCTGTGTGTGTGTGTGTGTGTCTATCTGTGTGTGTGTATGTGTGTGTTTATTTGTTTCTATCTGTGTGTGTGTGTCTATCTGTGTGTTTGTGTGTGTCTATCTGTGTGTGCATGTTTATTGTGTCTATCTGTGTGTGTGTGTCTATCTGTTTGTGTGTGTGTGTCTATCTATGTGTGGGTGTGTGCGTATCTATCTGTGTGTGTGTATATCTGTTTGTGTGTCTATCTGTGTGTGTGTGTCTATCAGTGTGCTTGTGTGTCTATCTCTGTGTGTGTGTGTGTGAGTGTGTCTGTGTGTGTGTGTGTGTGTGTGTGTGTGGGCAGAAATTTGAGCTCAGCAGACGGATACGGTCAGCGGGATCGGGAGCACCTGGGAAACGGGCCATCGCCTGCGATCGACCCTCGACTCTGATTTTACGCTGCGGGGACAATTAAAGCCGGCCCAGTGTGAAATGGGTCTCCCCACTGGTCAGGAAGGGCCAAGCCTGTTAGCCCTGTGTGTGTGTTTGTGTTTGTGTGTATGTCTCTATCTGTGTGTGTGTGTGTCTGTGTGTGTGTGTGTGTGTGTGTGAGTGTCTATCTGTGTGTGTGTGTGTCTATCTGTGTGTGTGTCTATCCGTCTGTGTGTGTGTGTCTATCTTTGTGTGTGTATGTGTGTGTTTGTTTGTTTCTATCTGTGTGTGTGTGCCTATCTGTGTGTGTGTGTGTGTGTGTCTGTGTGTGTGTGTGTGTCTATCTGTGTGTCTGTATCTGTGTGTATGTGTCTATCTGTGTGTGTCTGTGTGTCTGTGTGTCTATGTGCGTGTGTGTGTGTCTATCTGTGTGTTTGTGTGTGTTTGTTTCTATCTGTGTGTGTGTGTGTGTCTATCTGTGTGTGTGTGTCTATCTGTGTTTGTGTGTGTCTATCTGTGTGTGTGTGTGTGTCTATCTGTGTGTGTGTGTGTGTCTGTGTGTCTATCTGTGTGTGTGTGTGTGTGTGTCTATCTGTGTGTGTGTGTGTCTATCTGTGTGTATGTGTCTTTGTGTCTATCTTTTTGTGTGTGTGTCTATCTGTGTGTGTGTTCGTGTGTCTATCTGTGTGTGTGCTTATCTATCTGTGTGTGTGTCTATCTGTGTGTGTGTGTCTATCAGTGTGCTTGTGTGTGTATCTCTGTGTGTGTTTGTGTGTGTGTGTCTGTGTGTGATTGTGTGTGTGTGTGGGCAGAATTTTGAGCTCATTAGACGGATATGGTCAGCGGGATTGCCAACAGCTGGGAAACGGGCCACCGCCTGCGATTGACCCTCGACTCTGATTTTACGCTGGGGGAACAATTAAGGCCGGCCCAGTGTGAAATGCGGCTCCCCACTGGTCAGGAAGGGCCGAGCCTGTTAGCCCTGTGTGTGTGTTTGTGTTTGTGTGTATGTCTCTATCTGTGTATGTGTGTTTCTGTTTGTGTGTGTATTTGTGGGTGTCTATCTGTGTATGGGGGCTTGTGTCTGTATGTGGGTGTCTGGCTGTGTGAATGTGTGTTGTGTGTCTATCTGTGTGTATGTGTGCATGTCTATCTGTGTGTGTGCCTATCTGTGTATGTGTCTATCTGTATATGTGTGTGTCTATCTATGTGTGTGTCTATCTGTGTGTGTGCCTATCTGTGTATGTGTGTATGTGTGTCAATTTGTGTGTGTTTGTGTCTGTGTGTGCCTATCTGTGCATGTGTGTGTGTGCCTATCTGTGTGTTTGTGAGTGTGTGTCTATCTGTCGGTGGGATTGTCTATCTGTGTCTACTTGTGTACAAGTGTTTGTGTCTATGTCTAATTCTGTGTATGTGTTTCTATTTGTGTGTGTATTTGTGGGTGTCTATCTGTGTGTGGGTGTTTGTGTCTGTATGTGTGTGTCTCTCTGTGTGAATGTGTGTTGTTTGTCTATCTCTGTGTATGTGTGTGCGCGTCTATCTGTGTGTGTGTCTATCTGTGTGTGTGTGTGTGCCTATCTGTGTGTGTATGTGTGTCAATTTGTGTGTGTTTGTGTCTGTGTGTGCCTATTTGTGCATGTGTATGTGTGTGTGTGTCTACCTGTGTGTGCGTCTATCTGTGGGTGGGAGGGTCTATCTGTGTCTACTTGTGTACAAGTGTATCTAAATGTTTGTGTATTCGTGTGTGTCTATGTATGTATGGGGATATGTTTCTGCATGCATGCCTGTCTTTCTGTGTGTGTCCATGTGTGTGTAAGAGTGTGTATCTATCTGTGTGTGTGTCTTACTGTGTTTGTGTGTGTCTATCTGGGTGTGTATGTGTTTGTGCCTATCTGTGTGTGTGTGTGTGTGTGTGTGTGTGTGTCTCTATCTGTGTGTGAGTTTATCTGTGTGTGTGTGTGTGGGTATCTATCTGTGTGTATGTGTCTATCTGTGTGTGAGTGTGGGTGTCTATCTTGTGTGTTTGTGGATGTCTATCTGTGTGCATGTGTCTACATCTCTGTGTGCTTGTGTATGTTTGGCTATCTGTGTGTGTGTGTCTATCTGTGTGTGTGTGTGTCTATCTGTGTGTGTGTGTGTGTGTGTGTGTGTTGTGTGTGTCTCTATCTGTGTGTGTGTGTGTGTGTGTGTGTGCGTATGCGTCTATCTGTGTGTGAGTGTGTGTGTCTGTCTTGTGTGTTTGTGGATGTCTATCTGTGTGCATGTGTCTACATCTCTGTGTGCTTGTGTATGTTGGCTATCTGTGTGTGTGTGTCTATCTTTGTGTGTGTGTGTCTATCTGTGTGTGTGCGTGTTTGGGTGTGTCTATCAGTGTGTGTTTGTGTGTGTGTCTATCTGTGTGTGTGTGTCTATCTGTGTGTGTGTGTCTATCTGTGTTTTTGTGTGTTTGTGTTTGTCTGTGTGTGTGTCTGTGCGTGTGTGTGTCTGTGTGTGCCTATCTGTGTGTGTGTGTATGTATCTGTGTCTATCTGTGTGTGAGTGTGTGTCTGTCTGTGTGTGTGTGTGTTTGTGTGTGTCTATCTGTGTGTGTTTGTGCGTGAGTGTGTCTGTGTGTGTGTCTATCTGTGTGTGTGTGTTTTTGTGTGTCTGTGTGTGTCTGTGTGTGTGTCTGTGTGTGTGTGTCTGTGTGTGCCCATCTCTGTGTGTGTGTGTGTGTGTGTGTGTGTGTGTGAGAGAGTGTCTATCTGTCTGTGTTTGTGTGTGTCTTTGTGTTTGTGTGTGTCTTTCTCTGTGTGTGTATTTGTGTGTGTGAGTATCTGTGTGTGTGTGTGTCTATCTGTGTGTGTGTGTGTGTGTGTGTGTGTTTGGGTGTGTCTATCTGTGTGTGTTTGCGCATGAGTGTGTCTGTGTGTGTGTCTATCTGTGTGTGTGTGTGGTGTGTGTGTCTGTGTGTGCCCATCTGTGTGTGTGTGTGTGTGAGAGAGAGAGTGTGTCTATCTGTCTGTGTTTGTGTGTGTCTTTGTGTTTGTGTATGTCTATCTCTGTGTGTATATGTGTGTGTGTGAGTATCTGTGTGTGTGTGTTGCTATCTGTGTGTGTGTGTGCCTAACTGTTTTTGATTGTGTGTGTGACTGTGTGTGTGTCTATCTTTCTGTGTGTGTGTGTGTGTGTCTATCTGTGTGTGTGTATGTGTGTGTTTGTTTGTTTCTATCTGTGTGTGTGTGTCTATCTTTGTGTGTGTGTGTGTCTATGTGTGTGTGTGTATATCTGTGTGCGTGTATCTGTGTGTGTGTCTATCTGTGTGTGTCTGTGTGTACGTGTGTGTGTTTGTGTGTGTGTGTTTGTGTGTGTGTGTGTGTGTATGTGTGTCTATCTGTGTGTGTGTTTGCCTATCTGTGTGTCTGTGTATGTGTGTCAATTTGTGTGCGTTTGTGTCTGTGTGTGCCTATCTGTGCATTCGTGTTTGTGCCTCTCTGTGTGTTTGTTTGTGTGTGTCTATCTGTGTGTGCATCTATCTGTCGGTGGGAGTGTCTATCTGTGTCTACTAGTGTACATGTGTATCTATCTGTTTGTGTATTCGTGTGTGTCTATCTATGTATGGGGATGTTTTTCTACATGCATGCCGGAATTTCTGCATGTGTCCATATGTGTGTGTGAGCGCGTATCTATCTGTGTGTGTGTATCTTTCTGTGTTTGTGTGTATCTATCTGTGTGTGTATTTGTTTGTGCCTATCTGTGTGTGTGTGTGTGTGTGAGTTTATCTGTGTGTGTGTGGGTATGTATCTGTTTGTATGTGTCTATCTGAGTGTGAGTGTGTGTGTCTATCTTGTGTGTGTGTGGATGTCTATCTGTGTGCATGTGTCGACATTTGCGTGTGCTTGTGTATGTGTGTCTTTGTGTGTGTGTCTATCTGTGTGTGTGTCTATCTGTCTGTGTGCATGTTTGGGTGTGTCTATTTGTGTGTGTTTGAGTGTGTGTCTGTGTGTGTGTCTATCTGTGTGTGTGTGTGAGTGTCTGTCTATCTGTGTTTGTGTGTGTCTATCTGTGTGTGTGTCAATCTGTGTGTGTGTTTGTGTATGTGTGTCTATCTGTGTGTGTGTCTATCTGTGTGTGTGTGTATGTGTCTGTGTCTATCTGTGTGTGTGTGTGTGTCTATCAGTGTGTGTTTGGGTGTGTCTATCTGTTTGTGTTTGTGTGTGTGTGTGTCTGTGTGTGTGTCTATCTGTTCGTGTGTGTGTGTCTGTTTGTGTGTGTGTGTGTGTGTGTGCCCATCTGTGTGTGTGCGTGAGAATGAGTCTATCTGTCTTTGTTTGTGTGTGTCTTTGTGTTTGTATGTGTCTATCTCCATGTGTGTATGTGTGTGTGTGAGTATCTGTGTGTGTGCATATGTGTGTGGGTGTGTGTGTGTCTATCTGTGTGTGCGTGTCTATAGATCTGTGTGTGTGTGTGTGTGTGTGTGTGTGTCTATCTGTGTGTGTGTGTGTCTATCTGTCTGTGTGCGTGTTTGGGTGTGTCTATTTGTGTGTGTGTCTGTGTGTGTGTCTATCTGTGTGTCTGTGAGTGTCTATCTATCTGTGCTTGTGTGTGTCTATCTGTGTGTCTGTCAATCTGTGTGTGTTTGTGCGTGAGGGTCTATCTGTGTGTGTGTGTTTGTGTGTGTGTGTCTATCTGTGTGTGTGTCTATCCGTGTATGTGTGTATGTATCTGTGTCTATATGTGTGTGTGTGTGTGTGTCTATCTGTGTGTGTGTGTGTATGGGTTTGTCTATCTGTGTGTGTTTGTGTGTGTGTGTGTGTGTGTGTGTGTGTGTGTCTGTGTGTGTGTGTCTGTGTGTGCCCATCTGTGTGTGTGTGTGTGTGTGTGTGTGTGTGTGTGTGTGTGAGAGTGTGTCTATCTGTCTGTGTTTGTGTGTGTCTTTGTGTTTGTGTGTGTCTTTCTCTGTGTGTGTATGTGTTTGTGTGAGTATCTGTGTGTGTGTGTGTGTCTATCTGTGTGTGTGTGTCTATCTGTGTGTTTGTGTGTGTGCCTATCTGTGTTTGATTCTTTGTGTGTCTGTGTTTGTGTCTATCTGTCTGTGTGTGTGTGTGTCTATCTGTGTGTGTCTATGTGTGTGTTTGTTTGTTTCTATCTGTGTGTGTGTCTATCTTTGTGTGTGTGTATGTCTATGTGTGTGTTGTCTATCTGTGTGCTTGTATCTCTGTGTGTGTGTCTATCTGTGTGTGTCTGTGTGTATGTGTGTGTGTTTGTGTGTGTGTGTTTGTGTGTGTGTCTGTATGTGTGTCTATCTGTTTGTGTGTGTGAGTGTCTATCTATCTGTGTTTGTGTGTGTCTATCTGTGTGTGTGTCAATCTGTGTGTGTGTTTGTGCGTGTGGGTCTATCAGTGTGTGTGTGTTTGTGTGTGTGTGTCTATCTGTGTGTGTGTGTATGTATCTGTGTCTATCTGTGTGTGTGTGTGTGTGTGTGTGTGTGTGTGTGTGTGTCTATCTGTGTGTGTGTGTTTGGGTGTGTCTATCTGTGTGTGTCTATCTGTGTGTGTGTCTGTGTGTGTGTCTATCTGTGTGTGTGTGTTTGTGTGTGTGTGTCTGTGTCTGTGTGTGTTTGGCTGTGTGTGCCCTTCTGTGTGTGTGTGTGTGTGTGTGTGTGTGTGTGTGTGTGTGAGTGTGTCTATCTGTCTGTGTTTGTGTGTGTCTTTGTGTTTGTGTGTGTCTATCTCTGTGTGCATATGTGTGTGTGTGAGAATCTGTGTGTGTGTGTGTGTCTATCAGTGCGTGTGTGTGTCTATCTGTGTGTGTGTGTGTGCCTATCTCTGTTTGATTCTGTGTGTGTCTGTGTGTGTGTCTATCAATCTGTGTGTGTGTGTGTGTCTATCTGTGTGTGTGTATGTGTGTGTTTGTTTGTTTCTATCTGTGTGTGTGTGTCTATCTGTGTGTGTGTGCGTGGGTCTATCTGTGTGCGTGTATCTGTGTGTGTGTCTATCTGTGTGTGTCTGTGTGTATGTGTGTGTGTTTGTGTTTGTGTGTTTGTGTGTGTGTGTGTGTGTGTCTATCTGTGTGTTTGTGTGTGTTTGTTTCTATCTGTGTGCGTGTGTCTATCTGTGTGTGTGTCTATCTGTGTGTCTGTGTGTGTCTATCTGTGTGTGCGTGTGTCTTTGTGTCTATCTGTGTGTGTGTGTGTCTATCTGTTTGTGTGTGTGTGTCTATCTATGTGTGGGAGTGTGCGTATCTATCTGTTTGTGTGTCTATCTGTGTGTGTGTCTATCTGTGTGTGCGTGTCTATATGTGTGCTTGTGTGTCTATCTGCGTGTGTGTCTGTGTGTGTCTGTGTGTGTGTGTGTGTGTGTGTGTGTGTATGTGTGTGTGTGGGCAGAAATTAAGGCCGTCCCAGTGTGAAATGGGGCTCCCCACTGGTCAGGAAGGGCCAAGCCTGTTAGCCCTGTGTGTGTGTTTGTGTTTGTGTGTATGTCTCTATCTGTGTATGTGTGTGTCTATATGTTTGTGTGTGTGTGTCTATCTGTGTGTGTGTGTGTATGTGTGTCTATCTATCTGTGTGTGCGTGTGTGTGTGTCTATCTGTGTGTGTGTGTGTGTGTGTCTTTAGATCTGTGTGTGTGTGTGTGTGTGTCTATCTGTGTGTGTGTGTGTGTCTATCTGTCTGTGTGCGTGTTTGGGTGTGTCTATCTGTGTGTGTTTGTGTGTGTGTCTGTGTGTGTGTCTATCTGTGTGTGTGTGTGAGTGTCTATTTATCTGTGTTTGTGTGTGTCTATCTGTGTGTGTGACAATCTGTGTGTGTGTTTGTGCGTGTGGGTCTATCTGTGTGTGTGTGTTTGTGTGTGTGTGTCTATCTGTGTGTGTGTCTATCTGTGTGTGTGTATGTATCTGGGACTTTCTGTGTGTGTGTGTGTGTGTGTGTGTCTATCTGTGTGTGTGTGTTTGGGTGTGTCTATCTGTGTGTGTGTCTGTGTGTGTGTCTATCTGTGTGTGTGTGTCTATCTGTGTGTGTGTCTATCTGTGTGTGTTTGTATGTATCTGTGTCTATCTGTGTGTGTGTGTGTGTGTGTCTATCTGTGTGTGTGTGTTTTTGGGTGTGTCAATCTGTGTGTGTTTGTGTGTGTCTTTGTCTGTGTGTGTGTCTATCTGTGTGTGATTGTTTGTGTGTGTGTGTGTCACTGTGTGTGTGTCTGTTTGTTTCTGTCTGTGTGTGCCCATCTGTGTGTGTGTGTGTGTGTGTGTGTGTGTGTGTGTGTGAGAGTGTGTCTATCTGTCTGTGTTTGTGTGTGCCTTTGTGATTGTGTGTGTCTATCTCTGTGCGTGTATGTGTGTGTGTGTGTGTCTATCTGTGTGTGTGTGTGTGTCTATCTGTGTGTGTGTGTGTGTGCCTATCTGTGTTTGATTCTGTGTGTGTCTGTGTTTGTGTCTACCTGTCTGTGTGTGTGTGTGTCTATCTGTGTGTGTGTATGTGTGTGTTTGTTTGTTTCTATCTGTGTGTGTGTCTATCTTTGTGTGTGTGTATGTCTATGTGTGTGTGTGTCTATCTGTGTGCTTGTATCTGTGTGTGTGTCTATCTGTGTGTGTCTGTGTGTATGTGTGTGTGTTTGTGTGTGTGTGTTTGTGTGTGTGTGTGTGTGTATCTATCTGTGTGTGTGTGTGTGTGTTTGTGTGTGTGTATGTGTATCTGTATGTGTGTCTGTGTGTTTCTGTCTGTGTGTGCCCATCTGTGTGTGTGTGTGTGTGTGTGTGTGTGTGTGTGTGTGTGAGAGAGTGTGTCTATCTGTCTGTGTTTGTGTGTGCCTTTGTGTTTGTGTGTGTCTATCTCTGTGCGTGTATGTGTGTTTGTGTATAACTGTGTGTGTGTGTGTGTGTGTCTATCTGTGTGTGTGTGTGTGTGCCTACCTGTGTTTGATTCTGTGTGTGTCTGTGTTTCTGTCTATCTATCTGTGTGTGTGTGTGTCTATCTGTGTGTGTGTATGTGTGTGTTTGTTTGTTTCTATCTGTGTGTGTGTCTATCTTTGTGTGTGTGTATGTCTATGTGTGTGTGTGTCTTTCTGTGTGCTTGTATCTGTGTGTGTGTGTCTATCTGTGTGTGTCTGTGTGTATGTGTGTGTGTTTGTGTGTGTGTGTGTGTGTGTCTATCTGTGTGTTTGTGTGTGTTTGTTTCTATCTGTGTGCATGTGTCTATCTGTGTGTATGTGTCTATCTGTTTGTGTGTGTGTGCCTATCTATGTGTGGGTGTGTGCGTATCTATCTGTGTGTGTGTCCATCTGTGTGTGTGTCTATCTGTGTGTGTGTGTCTATCTGTGTGCTTGTGTGTCTATCTGTGTGTGTGTGTGTGTGTCTGTGTGTGTGCGTGTGTGTGGGCAGACATTTGACCTCAGCAGACGGATACATTCAGCGGGATCGGGAGCACCTGGGAAACGGGCCACCGCCTGCGATCGACCCTCGAATCTGATTTTACGCTGGGTGGACAATTAAGGCCGGCCCAGTGTGAAATGGGGCTCCTCACTGGTCAGGAAGGGCCAAGCCTGTTAGCCCTGTGTGTGTGTTTGTGTTTGTGCGTATGTCTCTATCTGTGTATGTGTGTGTCTATTTGTGTGTGTATTTGTGGGTGTCTATCTGTGTGTGGGGGTTTGTGTCTGTATGTGTGTGTCTCTCTGTGTGAATGTGTGTTGTGTGTCTATCTGTGTGTGTGTGTGTGTGCCCATCTGTGTGTGTGTGAGAGAGAGAGTGTGTCTATCTGTGTTTGTGTGTGTGTTCCCATCTATGTGTGTGTGTGTGAGAGAGTCTGTCTATCTGTCTGTGTTTGTGTGTGTCTTTGTGTTTGTGTGTGCCTATCTACATGTGTGTGTGTGTGTGAGAGAGTATCTGTGTGTGTGTGTATGTGTGTGTGTGTGTGTGTGTGTCTATCTGTGTGTGTGTGTGTGTGTCTATAGATCTGTGTGTGTGTGTGTGCGTGTGTCTATCTGTGTGTGTCTGTGTGTATGTGTGTGTGTTTGTGTGTGTGTGTGTGTGTGTGTGTCACTGTGTGTGTGTCTGTTTGTTTCTGTCTGTGTGTGCCCATCTGTGTGTGTGTGTGTGTGTGTGTGTGTGTGTGTGTGAGTGTGTCTATCTGTCTGTGTTTGTGTGTGCCTTTGTGATTGTGTGTGTCTATCTCTGTGCGTGTATGTGTGTGTGTGAGTATATGTGTGTGTGTGTGTGTCTATCTGTGTGTGTGTGTGTGTGTCTATCTGTGTGTGTGTGTGTGCCTATCTGTGTTTGATTCTGTGTGTGTCTGTGTTTGTGTCTACCTATCTGTGTGTGTGTGTGTCTATCTGTGTGTGTGTATGTGTGTGTTTGTTTGTTTCTATCTGTGTGTGTGTCTATCTTTGTGTGTGTGTATGTCTATGTGTGTCTGTGTCTATCTGTGTGCTTGTATCTGTGTGTGTGTCTATCTGTGTGTGTCTGTGTGTATGTGTGTGTGTTTGTGTGTGTGTGTTTGTGTGTGTGTGTGTGTATCTATCTGTGTGTGTGTGTGTGTGTGTTTGTGTGTGTGTATGTGTATCTGTGTGTGTGTCTGTGTGTTTCTGTGTGTGTGTGCCCATCTGTGTGTGTGTGTGTGTGTGTGTGTGAGAGAGTGTGTCTATCTGTCTGTGTTTGTGTGTGCCTTTGTGTTTGTGTGTGTCTATCTCTGTGCGTGTATGTGTGTTTGTGTATAACTGTGTGTGTGTGTGTGTGTGTCTATCTGTGTGTGTGTGTGTGTGTGCCTACCTGTGTTTGATTCTGTGTGTGTCTGTATTTCTGTCTATCTATCTGTGTGTGTGTGTGTCTATCTGTGTGTGTGTATGTGTGTGTTTGTTTGTTTCTATCTGTGTGTGTGTCTATCTTTGTGTGTGTGTATGTCTATGTGTGTGTGTGTCTTTCTGTGTGCTTGTATCTGTGTGTGTGTGTCTATCTGTGTGTGTCTGTGTGTATGTGTGTGTGTTTGTGTGTGTGTGTGTGTGTGTGTCTATCTGTGTGTTTGTGTGTGTTTGTTTCTATCTGTGTGCATGTGTCTATCTGTGTGTATGTGTCTATCTGTTTGTGTGTGTGTGCCTATCTATGTGTGGGTGTGTGCGTATCTATCTGTGTGTGTGTCCATCTGTGTGTGTGTCTATCTGTGTGTGTGTGTCTATCTGTGTGCTTGTGTGTCTATCTGTGTGTGTGTGTGTGTGTCTGTGTGTGTGCGTGTGTGTGGGCAGACATTTGACCTCAGCAGACGGATACATTCAGCGGGATCGGGAGCACCTGGGAAACGGGCCACCGCCTGCGATCGACCCTCGAATCTGATTTTACGCTGGGTGGACAATTAAGGCCGGCCCAGTGTGAAATGGGGCTCCTCACTGGTCAGGAAGGGCCAAGCCTGTTAGCCCTGTGTGTGTGTTTGTGTTTGTGCGTATGTCTCTATCTGTGTATGTGTGTGTCTATTTGTGTGTGTATTTGTGGGTGTCTATCTGTGTGTGGGGGTTTGTGTCTGTATGTGTGTGTCTCTCTGTGTGAATGTGTGTTGTGTGTCTATCTGTGTGTGTGTGTGTGTGCCCATCTGTGTGTGTGTGAGAGAGAGAGTGTGTCTATCTGTGTTTGTGTGTGTGTTCCCATCTATGTGTGTGTGTGTGAGAGAGTCTGTCTATCTGTCTGTGTTTGTGTGTGTCTTTGTGTTTGTGTGTGCCTATCTACATGTGTGTGTGTGTGTGAGAGAGTATCTGTGTGTGTGTGTATGTGTGTGTGTGTGTGTGTGTCTATCTGTGTGTGTGTGTGTGTGTCTATAGATCTGTGTGTGTGTGTGTGCGTGTGTCTATCTGTGTGTGTCTGTGTGTATGTGTGTGTGTTTGTGTGTGTGTGTGTGTGTGTGTGTGTCACTGTGTGTGTGTCTGTTTGTTTCTGTCTGTGTGTGCCCATCTGTGTGTGTGTGTGTGTGTGTGTGTGTGTGTGTGTGAGTGTGTCTATCTGTCTGTGTTTGTGTGTGCCTTTGTGATTGTGTGTGTCTATCTCTGTGCGTGTATGTGTGTGTGTGAGTATATGTGTGTGTGTGTGTGTCTATCTGTGTGTGTGTGTGTGTGTCTATCTGTGTGTGTGTGTGTGCCTATCTGTGTTTGATTCTGTGTGTGTCTGTGTTTGTGTCTACCTATCTGTGTGTGTGTGTGTCTATCTGTGTGTGTGTATGTGTGTGTTTGTTTGTTTCTATCTGTGTGTGTGTCTATCTTTGTGTGTGTGTATGTCTATGTGTGTCTGTGTCTATCTGTGTGCTTGTATCTGTGTGTGTGTCTATCTGTGTGTGTCTGTGTGTATGTGTGTGTGTTTGTGTGTGTGTGTTTGTGTGTGTGTGTGTGTATCTATCTGTGTGTGTGTGTGTGTGTGTTTGTGTGTGTGTATGTGTATCTGTGTGTGTGTCTGTGTGTTTCTGTGTGTGTGTGCCCATCTGTGTGTGTGTGTGTGTCTGTGTGTGACAGAGTGTGTCTATCTGTCTGTGTTTGTGTGTGCCTTTGTGTTTGTGTGTGTCTATCTCTGTGCGTGTATGTGTGAGTGTATAACTGTGTGTGTGTGTGTGTCTATCTGTGTGTGTGTGTGTGTGCCTACCTGTGTTTGATTCTGTGTGTGTCTGTGTTTCTGTCTATCTGTCTGTGTGTGTGTGTGTCTATCTGTGTGTGTGTATGTGTGTGTTTGTTTGTTTCTATCTGTGTGTGTGTCTATCTTTGTGTGTGTGTATGTCTATGTGTGTGTGTGTCTTTCTGTGTGCTTGTATCTGTGTGTGTGTGTCTATCTGTGTGTGCCTGTGTGTATGTGTGTGTGTTTGTGTGTGTGTGTGTGTGTCTATCTGTGTGTGTGTGTGTGTGTGTGTGTGTCTATCTGTGTGTTTGTGTGTGTTTGTTTCTATCTGTGTGCGTGTGTCTATCTGTGTGTATGTGTCTATCTGTTTGTGTGTGTGTGCCTATCTATGTGTGGGTGTGTGCGTATCTATCTGTGTGTGTGTCCATCTGTGTGTGTGTCTATCTGTGTGTGTGTGTCTATCTGTGTGCTTGTGTGTCTATCTCTGTGTGTGTGTGTGTGTCTGTGTGTGTGCGTGTGAGTGGGCAGAAATTTGAGCTCAGCAGACGGATACATTCAGCGGGATCGGGAGCACCTGGGAAACGGGCCACCACCTGCGATCGACCCTCGAATCTGATTTTATGCTGGGTGGACAATTAAGGCCGGCCCAGTGTGAAATGCGGCTCCCCACTGGTCAGGAAGGGCCAAGCCTGTTAGCCCTGTGTGTGTGTTTGTGTTTGTGTGTATGTCTCTATCTGTGTATGTGTGTGTCTATTTGTGTGTGTATTTGTGGGTGTCTATCTGTGTGTGGGGGTTTGTGCCTGTATGTGTGTGTCTCTCTGTGTGAATGTGTGTTGTGTGTCTATCTGTGTGTGTGTGTGTGTGCCCATCTGTGTGTGTGTGTGAGAGAGAGTGTGTCTATCTGTGTTTGTGTGTGTGTGCCCATCTATGTGTGTGTGTGTGAGAGAGTGTGTCTATCTGTCTGTGTTTGTGTGTGTCTTTGTGTTTGTGTGTGCCTATCTACATGTGTGTGTGTGTGTGAGAGAGTATCTGTGTGTGTGTGTATGTGTGTGTGTGTGTGTGTGTCTATCTGTGTGTGTGTGTGTGTGTCTATAGATCGGTGTGTGTGTGTGTGTGTCTATCTGTGTGTGTCTGTGTGTATGTGTGTGTGTTTGTGTGTGTGTGTTTGTGTATGTGTGTCTGTGTGTCTATCTGTGTGTGTGTGTGTGTGTGTGTCTATCTGTGTGTTTGTGTGTGTTTGTTTCTATCTGTGTGCGTGTGTCTATCTGTGTGTATGTGTCTATCTGTTTGTGTGTGTGTGTCTATCTATGTGTGGGTGTGTGCGTATCTATCTGTGTGTGTGTCCATC